>NC_137193.1:49772269-49839769 GCF_960531495.2 Zeus faber
GGCAACGGTCGCTACAGTAGCTCTTCTGTGGGTTCGGACCAGACAGGCTAGACTTCACTCCAGCCTCGCATCAATGAGCCCATGGGCACCCATGACCCTGTCGCCAGTTCACCAGTTGTCCTTCCTTGGACCACTTTTGGTAGGTACTAACCACTGCATACCAGGAACACCCCACAAGACCTGCAGTTTTGGAGATGCACTGACCCAGTCGTCTAGCCATCACAATCTGGCCCTTGTCAAAGTCGCTCACATCCGTACACTTGCTCATTTTTTTCTGCTTCCAAAACATCAACTTCAAGAACTGACTGTTCTCTTGTTGCCTAATATATCCCACCTCTTGAAAGGTGCCATTGGAACGAGATAATCATTGTTATTCACTTCACGTGTGTGTGTGTGTGTGTGTGTGTGTGTGTGTGTGTGTGTGTGTGTGTGTGTGTGTGTGTGTGTGTGTGTGTGTGTGTGTGTGTGTGTGTGTGTGTATGTGTGTGTGTGTGTGTGAAATCAAAACAGGATTAAACACAAAGGGTGACTTTGGATACAAAACATGAATATCAAGGGGCCCTTGAAAGAGTTTGAATCTAATTTTAATTATTTGTATGTTTTTCTCAGAAGTAGACACACAAGCAGATTGGCAACTCACATGCCCAATATCGTTAGAATATTTTGATATTCATATTTACAGATCTTACATTAACTTGCTAAACAGAGTACATATTTGCTAACCATGATTAACTTTTGCAGATCTTGTTATTTATTTACCTATCGTAACGGTTCACCAAATTAATCTTTCAGTTCATACGATGCAGTGGTGTGACAGGTTTGTTTCAGTGCTGTCAAATTTTATGAACCAACAACCACAGGTCTTTTGACTGGGATCCTTTGAAGAAGAAAATAACTGTCATGAGTCTATTCTATACCTGGTTGATTTTATAATTTCTGTATCTGTAGGTTGTAATTGTGTTAATCTGTAAGGATAATTGCTGTTGCCTTTTTATTACTATTTAATGGAACTCTAAATTAGTAAAATACAGTGTGCCCTTCTGTTTGGATGGAAACTAACAAGTCTATATCTCTGATCCTGTGATGGGCGGAGTCTAAGTTAAAGTTTCTGTTGATACTAATGGTAGGTGTTGCTCCTTAGGGGGAATTTACAAAAGGATTGCATGGCGTTTGCGGCTGCTAAACCTTCACAAATAACAGAAAAAACACAGAGCACCGCTAACGGTAAAATGCACTGCTGACTGCGTTGCCATGCAAATAGCATCCTGTCGCGGCGGTGCTATTTGCAGGTATTTAAATGAGATATTAGTCATACATTTGGTGCAAAATTTCTTTGCAAATGAGCCCCCTTGCAAATAGTGTCCAATTCACAAACACCGGCGCCAATAGCCAAACACAAAGTGAAATTATTACCTGGTAAAACCTGGTGGTAATTGTGTAGACAAAAAGGCAGCGGTGCCTCGGCCCCTGCACAATCAGAGCTACCTGTCAAGATTGGGATTTCAAAATAAGGGAAATTGTCCAGCGCCCCAGGGGAGCAGTGGGGGAGATTCCCCCATGAGTCCCTCGCACTCCCCTGTTACGCACAGGCCGACCTCACATTTATATCTTCCAGTTATTTGTAAAAAATATCTTGACATTATTATAATTGTTATTACTGTCATGACATCCCAAGGTAATGATACCTTGAACGGGTAGCAGTCCGTGGTGGTTTTCAAAATGCACTCCAAAAGCAACTTGTTGAGACTTTGAATCACTTTATTGTAAAAATAAATTAATAAATAAATTAATAGGCGGAATAGCGATAATGTGGTCAAAATTCTCATTGAACCACAGTGGCATTGAACCTTATTGGACCATGGACATACACCCGAATGGTCTCGGCGTACGGCCCGCACTAAAACTTTACTTTGTTGTAGAGTAAAATATTTTCAATAAAAAGTCATAATTTCTTTGCAATATTATGATTCAGTGAGAACTAGAATTTTAGTAAAGTAAAAATGTTAATATATACACATTTTATTCATGTAAAAAATAAACTGTGTGGTAAGAGTCAGTTGTATTATAGATTTACTTATACAAGTGAATTTTTTTATAGTCACTGCATAAACCTAAAAATACTAAGTACATTTTTATCCAGTCTAATCAAAAGTATAGCATGTTTGAATCCGCATCTCCGCAAATCCACAATCAGATGCAAAACAAGGGAAAATTGTACTTAGTAGCAAAACTTTATGGCCTTGTTTGCACTGTCATATTATTAGAGCAATATTTTTTGTGAATCGGACGGTAAGACAATGGAGATAATGGATGCAATTGAGACGCAATTCATGGTGCTTTTAGCGGCCGCAATCCATTCTTTGTGAATTCACTCCTCAGTATGTTAAAAGCTGCCGTAAAATGGCATATTTAAAAAAAGGCATGAAATGCATGAGGGTCACACCAATCGCTTTGATTCACTAAACTGCCCTTCTATCAGTCACAGGATCTATATAGAGGGTGAACGAGCCTTTCATATGCAGGAAGCCCGAGGTATATCCCCACCCTGCTCAATTTGCCACGCTGTGGTGTACTAATGCCCCCCCCCCATATTAGCACTGTGAGAGAGCCTTGTGCAAAAGTGCACAGGTGAACCCTCAGCCTTGCAATAGGCTCATATGACTGACAGCCATCCCGCCCACCAACCCCTCAAGCAGCAACTCAGAAGCCCCCCTCCAGTTTCCTCCTCTCTTCTGATCTGTTACGGGCCATAAAGCTGACAGATTCCTGCTCATCTGACTCCCTCCCTCCAGCCACCCTCTGTAAGACATCACCTGAGCATTCAATATACGAGCCCTCATGTTCCTGCCTTAGGCCTCACTATGCCACAGTCTACCTCCTTAAGGCAGCAGCGGACGTTTTACCCCAGGATGACCTCTACCTGCCGGAGAAACTGCCTTTGAGCCTCTCATGGCTTCATCCCCTGTGTCAGCAGATGCCACCCCCTCTCTTGGTCCTAGTGCAGCCTCCGTGTGTCACTCAGCACTCGGGTCCATTGGAAATGTTCGCCTGGTTGGGGACCTCATGTTTGGGAAAGGAGGGGTTAACTGCATGCTGCCCCAAAGAAGGACACGTGTCAGCAGGGCCAAAAGACAAAGCAGGTGCAAGGGCCTGCGCTTGAGGAGGGGCAACTGTCCGTCAGGCCTGTATGACCTAGACAAGGGCCACGTATTAGATTAGGGTTAGATCAGGCCTTGACTGATGGCCAGGCTGGTGTTGGAGCTAGTCATTGAAGTACATTGACTTTAGGTTTGGTTTGGTTGGTTTACTGAACTATTTCCTCGAAAAGACCTTGGTCTTTGCAGGACATTATATTAATGTGACTTGTGTAAGCTACTTAAAGTAATTGTTGATATATAAATTAAAAAATATGAATTTGTTGAATTTTGACTAGTTTATATGTATGTGTATTTACTGTACATGGAGTGAGGTTATTCAAATAGTTTCTTCAAATTTCTGTGATATGCATGCGATATTTTTTCTGTGTTTGGTGGCAGATGGAACTGCCAGCTCCACAAAGTCTGTTGAATCTCATTTGCGCCCTGTTTTGTCTACCTGCTGGATGCTCCCACCCACTCACAAACCTCCCAGGGTTCCTGATTCTTAACCATTACATTCCCACCCCTCCCTCAAATTAAAATGCAGAGGATTTCTTTGAGATTCCTCAACATAATTCCTTTCCCCAGCCCACCCCAACCATCGCCAGCTCCTAGGGTTCATCACTCTGAGGTTTGACAGGGAGTGGGTGACTTCTGTCAAGCCACATTGATCTCCTTGGCTGGGAAAGAGGTCTGCTTGACAATGGAGAACATGTGTCTGTTTCAGGACAAGCCTTAACTTGTCTGACCCACTCATTTGGGATGCAGCCCCACAGAAAAACAATCGCTTGTAAACAGACATCCGTTTTATCTTCCCAGGCTCAAAGAAATTTGCTCTCCGGCATATATATATATATATTCTTTTGATCCAATGAAAAGTTAATGAGAGATGATTCTTTTATTTCCGCAATTTGCATTAAATTTCACAATAAGCGGTCTTGCGATCTGTGTGACGCGACAAATTGGTGGGTTGGATTGGGCCTTTTTCAGGGGGTTCCTTTGTACAGCTATGACATGAAAATATGTTTTAGTGCCTGTGTGTGATTAGACTGTTCTGTTTCACTGCCATTAATTCTATGTGAACAATAAATAGGAGACGGCCCACTTCGGAAACAGCTTTGATAGACGATACAAAAATGTCAATATCCTTACAGATTTCAAATGTCTCAATCTGCTTGTATTAATAACTGCCACAATGGGGACCATGTGGTAACATTGAGGTTTGGCTGTGGGTTTCAGTTTTTCATTTTGCATTTCGCTGGCACTACACTGGCTGTTGGGAAGCCACACAGTCTAACCTGGTGTTGTTTAACTTCATGCTTTGGAAAAGGGCTAGATAGACTAATATATCACAAATTGGTAATTATATAACATACCTTGTTTTGGGCTTTTGCTGGTTCAATATTCTCAAGCCTGTCTAGGATTTACTATTAAGCGAAATGAGGAAAACTCCAACTTATGTGTTGGCGCTGATTGGTGTCAACAGAAGGTGGAAAGACGCTGACCCTGTCAAAAAACTCTGGCAAAGATCAAAGTCGGGACCTGGCTTGAAATTATGCTTTTCTTGTTAAAATGCGAAAACAAATCGACATATCACACATGTTTACAATATTGAGGCTTTGGGGATTTGGTGATTGAGGCAATGAAAAAAAAAAAAATTTAATCAGAGAACAATGTCATAGGTGTTACGTCAACCACAATGTTTATCACAGTGTAAACATGTCTGCGTTTCATTACGGTGATGTGCAACAGGCCATGGAGAAGTGATGGTTATGGTGAAGGATCGAATCGTGGCAGTCCACGGGAGTCCTGTGCAGGGCAAGGTGTGAATGGAGAACTTAACAAATAATTTAGCTCAAGTTGACAAGTGTGAAGCAAACCATTTTTAAGAAGCATGTTTTTATGAACTTGTATAAAATTCCCAATTATTTAAGAGCAGATGATTAGCAATAAAATGATTTGATAATGAATAGAAGCGAGAACAAGATGATTTAAAAACATTGCTGAAGAGCGCATTTTTCCCCCCTCTGTCTCTTTTTAACTTGACAGCCGTCCCTTTTGGAGTCTTGTGAGCTACAGCCATTTGCCTCTCCATCCCCTTCCCCATTTAAGTTTGTGTCAGGCACCGGGTCAGAAATGGGCTGCACTAATGTGTGTCATCTGGGTTTAGTGTGAGTGGATTGGAATGGTAACGGTGAGCTAAAGCTTCAAAGGCCGGTCACTTGATTTGAGCCTTGAGACGTAAAGTGGATTTCAAGGTGGTTTAAGAGCCAGCGCTGGGTCTAAAAGTATTTCCAAAGAGAGGCATTCTGAGCTCCCGACTCCAACCAGATGAGGGGGGTGAGGGTGGACGGCCAGTGTAGAGTGATGGAGAGGATGGTAATAGCCAGGGGAAGGCGTAAGGTTGGTGAGCTGGCCTCACCAATGTTGAAAATGTCAAAGATTGATATTAATGCTTTTCTTTGGTAATAAAGAAAATAATGGGTTTGTGTCCCGATGTGTAGTATATAACCCAACGTATAATGGATTGGAAACCCAGTATTTGCGAAGCTGCAGAAGGCCTAGTTTGTATTCATCAGAAGTCGTGACATTGGTTCTTATAGACATTTGTTCAAATGACAGCATGCAATGGAATATCCCCCACCCCCCCCTCTGTTCTCCGGGCGTTTGATGTGCAAATTAATTTCAGCACTGCTGTGTGGTGGACGTAGGACAGAAAAACAGTCCTTTTGAGTCATCTAGTGTTTTCGAGTGGCCACACTTGACTGACGACATCGCTCCCTTGCGTCATTCTCAACACCACAAGCAGAAGTGTGGTCAGTGACAGTGTATGAGTATGGCACTGATGGTTGGCTCACACAGAGTACGAGGTACGGAAGTCGTTTTCATTTTTTTAAGTAGGCTGAGAATATGACGTTTTGATCACCATGAAGGCAACAGCCACCTATATTATATAAGCAAACTTTTTTTTTTCTATATGAAATCACTTGACTTCTTTTATTGTTCTTGCTTTGACTAACAGGATAGCAAATATTTGATTGCGAAATTGTTCGGAGTATAGTGTATCAACATAATAATTATAGTTGAAGTTATTGATCCATCTTCTTCTATGTTGTCATTATCATTCCAGATAATAAAACTATGTAGAGAGAAATTGTGCTTGTAGATTACAGTCCAAGACGGTCAATACTAGGGTTGGGCATTTTCACTTAATTTAGTGGCTGACAACTAACAGGAATTTCAGTTGTCTGCCATTGTCATTTTTCCAAATAGGCCAAGTGCTACAGTGACCAAACAAAAACAAGTCTTACCAGAGATGACCAAACAAAAATGGTGGCAGAAATTGCAAATGACTCTGCGTCACAGCAGTAGAACCGTGGTGAGACAGCTTCATCCCACATGACAAGCATTTTTCTCAAATTGGGTAAAATAACGTCACACTTCACTCCATCTCACCGCCATCATCCTCTCATACATCCCATTCTCTGATCGGCAATCGCCGATTGGAATCCCCACTCTCCTGACAGTTGGGATGCACAGTTTTTTGGAAGGGGAAAAAAAACATACATATAGGAAACAAAAGAAAATAAATAGATCTAAAATAAAAACACAGGCATAGAAACTCAGGAAACTAAATAAATCAATGTCTTTCTCTATGAGATTATATTATATGTTGCTATAGTATAATCACAAATTTTGCATATAGAGCAGAGAAGTGATATCCGATCACAAGTGCTTACTTGACAGCTCTGAGCGAAGCAGAAAAAATTCAACATAGTAGAAGGGTATCTGAGAAAATCCATCAGACATGCTGTCTAGAGTGTCTTCACTGTCTTCTTGTCTCTGTCCTCCAACCAAATATAACCAAATGTTCCATGGAGCAACACCCCCTAGTGACAGAGAGCACTTCTGTTCTGTCAACTGGTTCAGCATGTTTTTATTTTAGTAATAGTTTTTGAATTTGCATCGTCACTGATCTTCAAGCACTTTTTTTCTTTTACATCAGCCTTGGCATTGCCTGTGCAGTAGATATCTTCCCTTGATAAATGTTTAAATTGTTTTTGGAGTGTTTCCCACAAACAATAAATCCTCTTTTCCATTAATGTATCATCAAGAGCGGCAGATGTTTTAAAATGTATTTTTCCCATGCAAAGTGTATTTGATTTCATTGTTCAACATGCATTCAGGGTTTATTACCCACTACTGTCTTGGCATTGTTCCTTTTTTTTCACACTACTCCACTGTATTCTCCAAGGCCCTTTTTGAAGCCCTTCTGCGACGGCTGATAACAGCAACACATTAACCAGTCATTGTCTGACATTTGGCCTCCTTCAAAGCACTGGGGTCACAGGCAAAAATCAATACCTAGTGTTTTGTCTCAGTGAGCGCTATGCTACAGGGCTCAACACAAACTTTTAAAAGTGGCATCAGCTTTTGGGTGCCAGCACTAAAACGATGGTTGCCATTTTTAGTCACTTTATATTTTGATGAAATAAGATACTTTTGAATACACAAACAAATGTTTGAAAGCTTTATTACAGTAACCAAATTATATCTTTTGAAGGTAGTGTTTTATCTGATACTTTTCGGAATTTGAATCTTCAGAGTGGAAGAAACACAAGTCAAGACAGACAAGAGTTGTGACCTGTTTGTCCCCTCATTGTTAACAATGGTAAATTCAAATTTGCATCTTTCCATTTAAAAGTGGCTCTCCACTGTGCGACTGGGGCCGCTTGGGTGGAACAAGGATTTTCAGCGAATGCGATCATGGAAGAGCTTGTTGCGAAAAAGAATACAAATTCCTCTATATATGGGATTATTTTGGTTTTAAACCAGACTCAACCGGCAAGGCCACGGACGTAAATTAAGTCTAGTTTATTGTGGCGTCTGAGCCCGGCCCGGCACAGCCCCGGTCCGTGGCCCGAGGGTTGGGAACCTCTGTTCTACGGCGCCTGATGCAGGACACATGGCATGGGGCTTCAGCAGAGCGGAGGTGGCTCAGACCAGTTTACATTTGCCTGTTTTATGAATTCAGTCTGAAATACATTTAAAACTTTACATCATTTTAGACTGTAGTTATTTTGATTTAAACTGTTTAATGAAAATGTAAAATTGTAAGAAAATCTTTGGAGGGGTTGTGCTGGTGCTATGCCAAATCTTCACAGGGCTGCAAAACTTATTTAATTGAAGTTATACTCCATCCGCTATTTGCGAAACAAAGTCGTTCAAGTGAAAGTTTCTGTCACAACATCAGTGCAACAACAACATGCATCTGGCCCAAATTAATACTTAATTTCACATGTATGAATTTGTCCAAAGTGATCACTTTAAACAGCGCTAGGATATACTGTTTCGGGTTGGGCTGCAGATCTTGTGACGATGGCTAGTGTCGGGTTGCGGAACAAATTGGCCATGTGTGCGGGTGGCGGGGCGGGTATGGTATTGCACATCGCGGGTGCAGGGCGGGGGCGGGTCTGGAAAATTAGACTCATGCAGGACTCTGCAACAGGCTGGCTGCGCGCATGTGTGAAAAGTGGCCGCACAATGGCTGTAATGTTGTGTTGCGCACGAACGTTATATAAGTGCAGTAACTTTAAGGAGGCAAAGAAATAAAATGTTGACTTTAATTGAAATTAGATTTTTTTTAATTTTGTAGGTTATTTATTATGTATAAAAAAATAAAAATACTGACCAGGAGGTTGCCAAAAGGGGCAATGTGAAGCCATGAAATAGTTGCCAATTGACTCAATTTGGCTGCCAAGGGCATCCGGGTAACCGTTACTCTCGAGCCCTGCCGCTATCTCACATATCTAACAATAGATTTATTTTGTGTGCTAGTATTCCCTCTTTCTGTGTTTTGTGGCACGAACTTTCCCTGACTGGGGCCTAAGAATTTCCCTTTGTCTCACTGTCCAACACAGCTGTCTAGTATTTCAAGCTCATCTGTGAGATATCCCTTTGGCATTTGAGGCGCTCATATTTACAGAAGTCCTTTAAAAAAAATGTGTTTTTGTGTTAAAGATATTGTTGCCCAGTATCTGTTTCCCAAGGTCGCCTTAGAGGTGAACAGATGGCAAGCATCTCGCTCTTACTTCCTCTATCCATTCAGGGGTGACCGGGAGGACACCCAATGCTGCAGCTGCCCTCCAACATGCCGCGTCTGATTCTCAAAATTGGAATGTTCACCTGAACTCCACTGCCTTGGTTTGGGGCTTTGATGTGGGCCATGACGGGGCACCTCCTCAACATCTCAGGCCTGACCCAGGAGGGCTGCCCCTTGGGACCATACTGAATGGCTTCCACTGTCTATGGTTGCACCATTGTGGGGGGGGGGGGGAGTTCCTCCACTATAACAGACTTTCTTGTTGCTGAGTGGGCATTCCCACCTGTGACCAGCGCTGTGAGAGGGGTGGAGAAATGTGTGAAATATCAGACTGGGAGGCAAAGAGACCAGCAGAAGCACAGAGGGACCAGACCTGCTGTGTATAATAGTGCCTTTAGGCCTGCCCTGGCTACGAAAGGCCTGTCTAATATGATACACATGTGCTACATCCTGTCTGCACCACTTTCAGGCTCTGTGTATAGCAGCAGACAAGTAAGTGAGTGAGTGTGTGTGCGTGTGCGTGCATGTGTGCGATGACGATGACAGCCTGGGAGCGCTCTTAACATTTAGTGCGATGCAGTGGCAGCTTGATACCTGTCGCTGACCAGCAAGTCTCCTAATCAGAATGCAATCACATTAATTGTTTTTGCACAAAACATTTTCAATATACTCTCTGTGCAACCTAACCCAGGGGGAACATTTGCATGCTTAGAAGAGGAGTAGGTCTACACAGGAACAGTCATGAAATGGCCAATTATATTTTATTGCTCACTTAATGCTACAATTAAGATTGAAAACAAAATAAAACCTTTTGTTATCCATTCAAAAACAGAGCAACGTGCTGACTTTCAGTCACGCACAGATTCATACCAAGGAATTGCTACTATCACATGATACCAGCTACTGTATGTGTCCCTCTGCAACTTTATCTTAAATAAAAGATTGGTCATACTGGGATTCTCTTTTGATATGAAAGGGAACACAAAAATACAGAATACATACAGAACAAATTCCCACTGGACTCGGGGTGTATAATTCCACAAATTTTCTGTATATCCACAATAGTTTAATATTTCACTGGTGTGAAACGTTTAGTCATTTTTTAAGTTGGCGAAGTAAGAATCTGTGCTTGTGTCAACCACCCGTCAGCAGAAAATACTTTGGATACAAGTCGTGCGAGTACTGCAAGAAATAATATAAGGGAAAGCAATGCCCTGCAGTTAAGACACGCTATCTCTAATTGACTCTCCGGTGGGTTACTGATTGACCTTGTTACACCTGGGCAGATGCACCAGAGCTTTCAGAAGTCTCAGGAGAGGAGAGCAGCTCTTTTGATTTAAATCCACCTTGAGTCTCCAACTTAACCACAGGGTAGAGGATTGCTGAACCCAACCCTTACTAACACCGGTGAGTGCCGATTATTCCGGAAGTTGAGCAGCACAGAAAGAACGTAAGTGTGTCTTTAGAGTGTTAATTTCATGATACTGCTCTCACTATCCGGGATTTGGACCATATCCCTCCTCCCACGACCAAAATTAACCAGGCTTTGATGGTTTAAATTTAATTACCAATTTAGAGTCCACAACGTTATCTTTAACGCCTCCTTAAGCTGCATTTTGATAGCTGGCCCCAAACTAGGGCAGTAATTAACCAATTTCAACATTAATTGGAATACAGCGCCTCATCAATTAGACGGATGAGGTGCAAGAGAAAGTCAGACTCTGAGGATAAATCCTGAAGTAAGCCCATGTAAACTTTAAGAACTTTGACTATTTATGCTGTTAATTGGTGACTTTTGTTATTAGGGTTCAGACCCTGAAGAGGTAGAACCCTATTGTTTTATTGCTGCTTTGTTATTTGCACGGTGGCACGGTGGCGCAGTGCATTGCACTGCTGCCTCACAGCAAGAAGGTCCTGGGTCTTATTCCCGCCTGGGGCGCTGTTGGCACCGTGCTCCGGTGGGTTATCTCCCAAAATAGGAGCCTTTCTGTGTGGAGTTTGCATGTTCTCCCCGTGCTCACATGGGGTTTCCTCCACCTACCATCAGTAGAAAGAAAAGAAGAAGAAACAGTCTTTATTCATCACGCAACACACCACACTACACTACAACACATGCTTGCACACACACACACGCACATGCTTTTGATGGTGGTCGGTGAAATGGATTCTCTGCTTTTGACCCATCCTGGCTTGTCCTTCCTCCGGGGGCACAGCCAGGAGCAGTGGGCAGCATACGTGGATGCGCCCGGGGACCAGGTGATAAGTGCCATCGCTGGTCAGACGATGATGGGTGCATGTTTTTGGTGGGGGTCCTTACTGACGTGAGGTGGAGGAAACCCCATGTGAGCACGGGGAGAACATGCAAACTCCACACAGAAAGGCTCCTATTTGGGAGATAACCCACCGGAGCAAGACAAGCCAGGATGGGTTAAACGCAGAGGCCTCATTTCACCGGCCACCATCCAAAGCATGTGTGTGTGCATGCGTGTTGTTGTCTTATGTCGTGTCTCAAATTTCTGTGAGCAGGAATGAGCTAGAAACACAAAAAATGTCCCAATAACTGGAAATGATGTGCAAATGCTTTTCAAGAAACATCAGCCCAATGGGCCAGATGGTGGCGCTGTAATTAAGGCCCAAAAGCCAAATTTCGGAGAGGACATGGTCCTCACACAGTGACTGTGGTTGACTTGAAATTTGACACACAAGTCCAGCTCAATGTGCTCTACAAAAAAGGCTCACAGACCATAACATTTTGCAATGATGGATTTTTGCTCATTTGCATAATGTATAAAACAGCCATGTGAATTGACGTTTTTGGATTTTGACTATCAACACAAAATTTGGTATACAGCATGGTGGGACTGAGATATACATTTCTGTTAGAAATCATCAAGATCAGTCCAAAAACATGGCTGCCTTCAACAAAATCAAGCCATAAGTCATTTACCATTTGTCCAATCATCATAAATCTTGGTAGATATGTTCAGTCCTTTTTTGGGAAAACGCTTACCAAAGCATTTTGAGCTGGACCCTTAGGAGTTGCCACAAATGCCACAAACATGTATCTGAAAACCCAGTGGACAGAATTCTACCAAATCTGGTGCACATGCCCTGGCACCAAGTATTAACCTCAGTATTAAGTCTCGAGTGCCATATTGAGTGGTGCATGTGGGCAGGCACAATGTTCTGTTTGTTTGGTTGATGAACAATCTTGCTCATTTATCATAGAAGTGTGTATCTCAGTCCTGCAATGTTGTATACCAAATTTGATGTCAATACAGTCAAAATCCAAGTCTATTCACATTACTGTTTTTCCACATCATGCAAATTATCAAAATATCCATCATGAGGACTTGTATGACTTAGGCTTTTTGGATTTTGACTGTATAAACACCACATTTTGTATACACCATTGTGGGATTGAGAGACAAAATTATATTAAAAGTGAGCAATATCGGCCGAAAAGCATGAATCAAAATATCTTCGCACAGGGTGGGGATCAGCAGGAAATAGGCCATAACTCAGGCTGTCTTAGATCTGTCCTGATTAAACTGGGTGAGACATCCCGGACTATGTCCTAAACATACACACCAAATTTCATTGAAGTTTGATAAGGGGGTGCAAATGGTACAATTTTGAGTGCTCAGTTGTTGAAATGCTGCATACATTGTGATGATACAACAAGTGTGTGATTGGTCTCGCTCCTTTAATTAAACGGCTTTCTTCTTTAACGCCTCCTTACACTGCATTTTGATAGCTGGCCCCAAACTAGGGCAGTGATTAACCAATTCTGTTGAGTGCAAAAAGGTCTGAACCTGTGAATTGCCGCTTGCGGCTATATTTATTTAATTGAACTCTAGTGGCTACAGTATATACAATATACTAGGATGATGGGAAATGATAATAAAGGTTTGCCTAGTTTGTGAGTTGCAGCATAGTACATTAGCTAGTTGTTATCGGAGGCCTAGCAATGGCCTTTGCGATCCACACGCCCGACATGTGCAGAAGGTTGGTCTCCTGAAGAGAGGTTAAGGAAGAGTGTCGAGGACTCCCTGTGCGCTGCTGACTGGCTCACTGCCAGCATGTCATTCCACCCGAAGGCCGAGTTATCATATCAACAAATGTCTCATCAGGGGCCCTGCGCTTGACACCCCCAGAAAGACACATGGAGGGGAACTACAAATTTTTTATCAGCAGGGCATTGCTAAGAGAAGAGCCAAGGCACCTGTTGAGGTCTAACTGCCTGCCCACGGAAAGGGCACTCCCGCTGGGCACCACACTGCTCTTTGGCCCTTGGTCAGCTATGAAGCTGTGGAGCACTGAAGCAGGGGCTATAGTTACTACTTCTCACAATAGGCCAGAAACACAAAAGAAGCACTATATCACCAAGACTGTCAATACATTTAAAGGCAACGCACAGACAATTAGCTAAAAGAGCAGCAAGGTTTCATGGTCATAGGTTTTAGCTCTATAAGCCATGGGACACAAACTGTCCACCCACGTGCAACTGGCAGCTGGCGATTATACCCAGTGAATACGTTCAGAGACTCATAGGGATGACCGCCTGACCTCTAAGTGTGTCCCCAAAAAATAAACCACATGCTGGGCCGCTTCCCCAGTCATGGATTTGGTTTATGGCTCCTGGAATGTGGGAAATCCTCCCCAATGGTTTGCCTTTGTGGCTGTATAGAATAACATGGTTTGTTCACTACAGCGTTCCATAATGCTGCTTCATAGTTTACATTGTTGGTGATATGAACCAGCCAGCCATTTTTTCTTTGAACTTTCATGTTGTGGCTGCCAAGTGTTTACTTTGTGTTATGATACAAAGACAAGCCAGCTGTTTGTACCGTTAATCTCCGGTGACAACTTTGAATATTGGCTTTTTCAACAAAGGTCCACATCATTGTATACTCTTTCAGTTTAACTAAAGGAGGTTGAAGCAAGTCATCAGCATATCCATGGGTGCATATTGTCTTTCTTGGTCTGATTTTTGTGAGATCATTTCAAAAAAGCTTTGTTTATGTCTTCTTCTGGCTTTCCTTCATCTGGCATGAAAAACAAATGCCAACTTTGATTTTGGCAAATGGGTATGAAGTCCATCTGTTCACAATACCCAAACAAGAACAAAATGCCTTTTAGGGCAATCACAGTTGCCTGCCTTCCATGACCAGAACAATTTTGAGGCTCTTTACTTACTTCTGAAGTGTCCCAGATAAACCATTTGAAGAAAAGATGACTTATCAGGCTCATCTTTTAATTTTTTGTTTTAAAATCACATTTCAAAAGATGTGTACTAGACATTGAAACATCAGGGCAAGTTTTATCTATCAGCATATGGATTTGGGGGAAATGTATGCAGGGAGAAAAATCTAACTTAAAAAACTTAGTTTTTATTATTTAGTTTTGCAAATATGATTGCATTATCATATTTGTGAAAATATAATGATTTTTAAGTGTCAAGGTAGTGGCTAAGTTCAAGCTGAGTGCTCTTGTTGGTGGATAATTATGAACATATTGTGCATAGATAGAAATAAGCTCAAGAAAGACCATGGCTAAGAATGAGGGCAGTATTTTCGCCTCATCCGACACACCTATAAATCATTCTCTGCCCACTGCTGTTTACCACTACCGGTCCAATTGCCCCATTGGTCGGAAGCCAGGCCTGTGTCCCAACAAGGCCCTGACCCGTGAACTCTGGTCGAAGCCTCTGGGCCAATGGGGTGAGACAGTCAGAGCTGTGACCCCAACAGCTAGGGCTACCTGCTGCTCTGGCATAATACAATTAGACACAGCCTTCAGAATGATGGAGCACAGTGAATTTTCCACGCTGACCAGTCCAATGGGCACTGACCACTCGAGCCAGCACTGACCACAGCCCTTCTAAAACACAAGAAATTATCTCCTTTTGACATTATGTCACAGATGCCCTATTTGGGTTTTCCCTCTCCATCCATATTGTTTTCTAAAGGCGCTGTGGGGTGCTGTATTTGGCTCTTCTAGAGTCAAAAGGGTAGGGCAAAGGAGGTAATGTTATGAAGGGTCTGTGTTTTCAACCCATCTATGGTTTAACCTATTAACCTAGCATATAAGGCTCTAGAGGTATGTAGGTAGGCCTTTATACAGGTTCTTGCTGACCCCCCTCCCCCACATCTCCACCCCTGTTTTGTTAATGACATGGGGTTCATGCTGGCAGCATAATTACTAACATTAGTCCTAACTAAGAATGTCTCTGCAGGATGCTAACCCCATGGGGACCAAACCTCTACATTTCCTATTTAGAGAAAAGGTGCGCCAGTGATCTGCCTTCTTCCGGTCTCCCTGCCTGACACTGCTTTAACTGAAGTGTTCCATTACATTTCACTGCATATATGTATGGAAGTATGTATATGTATGTGATGAATAAACCTCTTGAATCTTGAATCCAGTGACTGTGTCCAGTGACTGTGCCTTGCGGTATTAACACACCTCTCTCCCCAACCTGAGGTGCTCCTCAGAGTCAACACAATTAGCATCCTCCGTGCCCTGCGGAGCCTACTCTCCACGCAAACAAATGCACCCGACCGACAGACAGCTTAGGCAAATGATTTGTTCGGGGAGTGGGCTGAGTGAGTCTCCTGGGGCTTACAGAGAGGCTGGGTGAATTTCCGCTGTGAGCGTTTGCATTACAGAACAGTATGAGAAAATGAAGCACCTGGCTAAACCTCACCTGAATCCAAACAGGATACGTATGTGCTTGGGAAAGGGATTTAGAATTGCATAGTTGTTACGTGAATGTCTCCAAGGTGGCTTGTTTGGAAAGGGATATAGAGAGCCACATTGTGATGAGAATATAATTAAAGTGCCTGGCATTGACATTAAATGGCATTAGACATTGGTATTATGTCTGTTTAACCTTTGAGGTGAAGGTTTGGATATTACCTCAACAGCTAATTTATTCTCACTATGAACATAATCATTCTATGTGATTATGTAAACCTAGAACTGGTTTCACAATTTCTCTGTTTATATCATGTGTTTATGAAAAGTCCTCCATATGGAAATAACTTTTGCCCTACTGTCAGAATTATACATCTTCTATTGGGAAAATTAGAGCCTTGCGGTAAGGCATTTGAACAAAATTGATTTTACTTTTCATTATTTGATACTGACCGTACATAGCGTCTATAGTTATATACACAGATCAGCCACAACATCAAAACCACCACTAATAACGACTAATATTGTGTAGGTCCCCCTCGTGCTGCCAAAACAGCTCTGACTCGTCGAAGCATGGACTCCACAAGACCTCTGAAGGTGTCCTTTGCAATCTGGCACCAAGAAGTTAACAGCAGATCCTTTAAGTCCTGTAAGTTGCGAGGTGGGGGCCCCATGGATCGGGTTGTTCCAGCACATCCCACAGATGCTCGATGGGATCGGACCCTAACCCCAGCCATGATGTAAAAGAAAACATCAGGCCACTTTCTTCTATTGCTCCATGGTCCACTTCTGACACTCACATACCTATTGTATGGTATTGTATTGTATGGGGATGGTAGCTCAGGAGGTAGAGCTGGTCTTCTAGTAATCTAAATGTTGCTGGTTTGATCCCAGGCTCCTCCTGCTAGCATGCTGTAGTGTCCTTGAGCAAGAAACTTAACCCCTAATTGCTCCTGATGGCTGCGTCTGTCGGTGTTTGAATAATTGTAAGTCGCTTTGGATAAAAGCGTCTGCTAAATGTAATGTAATTGTAGGCACTTTGGGTGGCGGACAAGGGTTAGCATGGACACTCTGCGAGTCTGAGGCTATGCAGCCCCATATGCAGCAACTGCGATGCTCTGTGTGTTCTGATAACTTTCAATCATATCCAGCATTAACGTTTTCATCAATTTGTGCGACAGTAGCTCTTCTGTGGGATTGGACCAGATGGGCTAGACTTCGCTCCCCATGTGCATCAATGAGCCTTGAGTGCCCATGACCCTGTCGCCGGTTGACCGGTTGTCCTTCCTTGGATCACTTCTGGCAGGTACTAACATACCTTTAATCGCATTGCATACCAGGAACACCCCACAAGACCTGCCGTTTTGAAGATGCTCTGACCCAGTCGTCTGGCCATCATAGTTTGGCCCTTGTCAAAGTCGCTCAGATCCTCCTGCTTGCTCATTTTTCCTGCTTCCAACACATCAACTTCAACAATTGGCTATTCACTTGATGCCTTATATATCCCATTACTTGACAGGTGCCATTGGAACGAGATAATCCATGATATTCACTTCACTTTTCAGTGGTCTTATGTTGTTTGATTGGTTTATAGCTTATCCTATGCAGGATAAAAATATGTGAAAAAATAACATCAATGTTATATGTAAATTCTTGTTTCTATAAATGTTATGGTCTTACCCGTTCTAAAAGTCGACATTCATATGCATTTCCATTGACATTTATATTCTGCTCAATAAAACTGAATTTAAGGTATATCTGTTGAAAAAGAAATGTGCAAAATGTATGATGAAATGCATGGTTTGATCTTTTTATTAAATTAGCTATTGTGTTTCCCTTGAATAACCCAGGGTAGCCTTCAAAGTGTGTTTAATATGGGCCAGTAGATCTCATTACTCATCTTTGCAGAAGGTTAGGCATGTGGCCCTGATGGCCTGAAAGGGGCTGTATGCTTGATACAATGCCCCCATGTCCACTGCCGTGGTCAGAGAATTCCCTCAGTAAGAATGAGGGGGGAAAGGTGAGAGGTAGGCGTGGTATTACGCCATAAAGGCCTGAGCTTGAAGAGCTGACCGTGTGCAGCATCTGCCTGTGTCGTCATTGGCGAAGAAATTAATGAAGAAATAGGGTGCCAAATGTAGGGCAGGAAGCAATGAAGACAGAGATGAATGGTAGAAAGGCCACAGGCTTCTCTTGGCCAGGGGGGCAGAATCTTATCTTGTAGTCTGACTGGTCAATCAATTGGCTGTGGGGCATTAGTCATTATTGGAACTTAAGTCAGTGCTTTCAATCCCCTTTCTTGTCCCATAGGCTAAACGTCGCCTGCTGTCATCACCTGCTATATGCTGCTATACAAAGGGATATATATCTCTGACAACAGATCCTCCTAATTATTAACTTTACCAGTAGGATGCATTTTTCTCGTTATTTAAGACTCTTGTCATTGTAAGGTTATTATTTTGATGGAAAGGACCTCTGATGTTAAAGCGCGTCTGGCAAGTTGAACTGGTCATTTCAAGGTGTTTTAGACGATTGGATGTAAAAGTTGAAGAGTGATATCCTGCCCTGAGCATGGCTGCAGACAGGAGTCGCAATGCCCTGCAGGGTAGCCATTAGGAAACAAGACGAGGGAAGCCAAGGGGATGTCTACACCCCAGGGTTCTAATCCGGAACCATGGGCTCTTCTTTGGGAACCGATCAGTTCCCTAGTTCCTGAGGTCCGGACCTTTCTGGCAGGTGCTCGGTCAACCAACAAAACAATTGGACATCCCTGTGGCTTTCGTTACTTTTGTGACTGACTTAAGTCCGTAGGAGCATTAACTCTTGCCACATTGGCTCCGATGGGAAAGACAGCAGGGTTGCCTTTTTCAGCTTGGTTAACTTTATTGTTGCGTTTTTTTTGTGAAGACGTCTGTGACGTCCAAAATCCCGACTTAGGCCAGCGAGCTTTTCATGCACTGTCAACAAAAAAAAATCTAAGACAAAAGAACACTGAAAAACTCTGCATGTGCTCTATGTGCTTACAAATTTCTTAACTGGCATGGTCAGCAAGTCGTTCTGCCATTGCAGAGGCTAGTCACACTTAATTCTGTAACGATGTATCACTTTATTTTTGAAGAGCCATCCTGTTTGTTTACAGCCATCCACGCAGTTGACTTATTCTCACCATTGGGCTCTTCATTTCTTAGTTCTTTGGTCTTCTGGCATCTGTCCAGAGCTCTTCTTAACAGTCTTTTTTACTAGCTCACCTTTTAATCTGGGTCTTGGAATTGGGCCTTCCATTATTGGCAAGCTTTGAGCTGCTGCATGAGAGTGAAATTAATTGTGTGCTAAGCAGAGTAGAATTAACGGCTTGTGCTGAAATCTGTGGCCAAGGCTCTCGTATCCCTTTGCCGATCCCTCTTATCCTGCTTGTTACAGGAGTTGGGCCATTGTAGATGGTGAGATGATTGTGTGGTTTCAGCCTCTTGTCTCTGTCTCTTTTGTCTTTCAGGGGAGCACAGGGATCTCTCCATTGTCTGTCGTCTTGTTCCTTTCAGGCAGTAATCACAGCTGGCCCCTTTAATTCACTCAAGACACTGGGTGACCCTGCTCCCTTAGGAGGTTACTGTAAACACAGACGCACAGCAACACACACATACATGCACTGAAAAGGACAGATTGAGACTTGGCTAACAAAGAGCCATTCTGTAGACATTGTAATTTGAGTTCTCAAAATAGTATCATGAAAATGCTCGGTAAGGCCTATTTTATGAGTGATCATCATTCATTTTCTCCATTATAACTTTGATAGGAAAATATGAAATGAATATGAAGGTATTGGGCAAGGTGACATTTATTTATGGTCATTTCTTTCTTGCACATCAGTTATCCAGTTGCCAACTAAATTCTCCACAAAATGTCTGAGTCAGGTTTACTACTGCAGTAGGTCCACCCTGGGAATCTTCAGCATGTGTTGTCTAGCCATCTGCCCACTGCAAAGATGTCGAGTCAGTGAGCTCCACAAATAGAACTAATATATGGCCAAACAATTACTCTAAACAGCCTGGTAATGATTATATGGTGTCTAGAATGACAGCCTCTAAAATAAAACTACAGGATACCCACAAAAACCTTACATGGCTGTAAATATGTATTAACCAGAAAACGGGCCTTGTGTGGTATCATTTAGAAGAGACAAAGACCAAACCTTGGACAAAGAAGCAAGATGCAGTGAAAAAGAGGGGATTCTACTTAGCTAATGAGTTGCCCCATAGTTATGTAAAAAGGCGGATCTTTAGGAGGGCAATAGGCCCGCCGGTTGGACCAGATAGACTGTAAAACGTGTTGGTCCAAGTAACTCTGTCTACTGTCAATTGTGGCAATGCAAATTTACAGAGGCCCCAATTATGACTTGGTGTGATTTTATTGCAGAGTCGGGTGGTGGTGATGGTGGTGGGGGAGAGTTATCATAGAGGTAAACTCGCTGATCAACCAGACAGGTGAAAGAGGCTTTGTTAAGTGTTATCTCTTTTTCAGTCTCAAAGAGAAGGAGCCCCTCCAAACGGCAAATAAAAATTTCTAACTCGAGCGACTGGAGGGCCAGACAATCTATCTCAAGGTCCTTGAGCCACAAGGGCACTTGTCACAACTCTGGGCATCTCCTGAAGAAGTGGTTAACCATTATGAGTGAAGTGATGGAGAAACCCTTATATCAAATAATCGTGCTTCAAGAACCATGTAAATGTAACCCATTGTTTTAAATGTTTCTCAGGGAGTTCATTTAGACAAAGGAGTTCTTGGAAATAATGAACAGAAGTTTTGTTCTCAGTGATGCAATTGCACAAGTTGGTGAAGCAATGAAATTGCAAGATGAGGGAAACAGCTGCAGGGATACAAAGAGGACCTTCATATAAAGTGTCATCGCCTTATTTGCTACAATATCTCCATCAAAATGGTATAACAGATCCTAAAAACTTACAATTGTCAAAAGTACCAGAGCTGTTTGTGTCCAGATGCCAAAGTAAAGCCTGTAACTTCATTATCACATCTAAATAGCCCAATTGGGGGATATCAGTGTTTTTGTGTTGGGAAGATGGGGGTTTGGAGATTATACCACCGATTGAAATGTAAAACAGCTATTGCAATTACCCATAACCTCAGCACGAACCTCGCCTGAAACAATGGAACTAGTTTCAAAGGCTGTAAGGCAGGCGCATCCCAGAGAGGCAGGACTAGATAACAAGGAGGCATCATTAAAGGTAAAGGAAGGGAAAAGAAGATCTTTAATCTTGCCTACAGTGATATGGGCATTAGAGAAGCCCCATCAGCTAAACACCTTGTGAATCTCCTTTTGGTGGATAGTGAAATCATTTAGCAGAAAAGTCTAAGTCAGGTCAACTTTGTTGTTGTATTGTTCCAAATAAGCGTGTCAAATAAGATGTATTCGTTAATAGGCACTTGCGACTATTTTGAAGAATAATATTTTGTATTGTGATGTCTTAAATTCAGCTATAATAATTACAATTTGGAATTTCAAAGTTTTTTTTCTGTTATTCTACATGGTTTGAAGGTTTGTATTGTAATCACAAGCTATCATTTGTGAAAAGGCCTGTACAGTTGGCTGGCATTATCAGCTCGCCTGTTTAGTTCCTGATTTTGGTAAATCACTGTTGGTGACAATCAACCAGGATTGCTGGCTGATTACACCCCCAAGCCTGCTGCTTTTTACTATAGAGAGCTGAAAAGTCTGTTCAGCACTGGACTTAACTGGGTTTGGCTGGCCACCAACTGATATCATGGTGCTAAGGTGTCTGATACAGCAACTAAATTAGGACATCTGCTACCTTTTTTAAATAACCCTGTGAGCTTTTAATATGAGCAGAACCTCTGCTACTGGGATTAGTATGTGCACTGTTTCAGGTTTATTGTGTGGTGTGGTTGGGGATCTATTTTGGTTGGGGGTGGGGGGGGGGGTGTACCACACACACACACACACTTAGGACACATCTAATCTTGTCCCTTTGATTCTCCCAAATGGATAAGTTTCTTGCTCTGTTTTGATGCTAGCCTTTCTGCCTGACAATACCAGCCTTTAATCGCTTTGTGTGAGTCAGTGCAGCGACCCTGGCCTGCCCTGCACCCACTTGAGGACGAACCCGATCCCTTCCGAATCCGGCCTGGCCAACGGCCCACTATGAAGCACAGATGAGGAACGTGAGCCAAGCTGCCTCTCTGGGTGTTTGCCATTTCCATCCTCCACGTCAACACTCTGCTTTCTGTGCCATTCAACAGTGAGAGGCAGTGCTCCTTTGTCTAAAATGAGTTTAGATGGAGGCCACAAACCCTGTCCAAACTGATTGAGGTCAGCAAACGTCAAAGAGGGTTGTTTGATGTTTGCCTGCCTATTGGTATTTGCTTTTAAGGCCTGTCTGTTTGGGCCTTGAGTCGTTATGGCCTTACAGGGATTCTTTGGATGGAGTGTATTTGCATGTCTTTGCATACTTCTCTGTAAAAGTTCTCTTGTTGTAAAATATGTTTTTGGGCTATTTACATTTGGGAATGAATGGTTGAGTCTATTGGTCAGCAGATAAAAAGATGTAACCAGTACATGGTAAAGATGTAAGTGACCCATTTATTTTTTTGTAAAAGTTCATAGTATTCTGTAATATAAAAACACAACAGGAAAAAAAAACACAAGAGGCGCACTCTTCAGACACGTGTTGTACTATTGAACCCATGCTGCGATGCGTCTATGAATGGATAATGTGATGAGGGAACCATTATGCATTCTCCTTTCTTGATTGTGTGCTCTTTTTTTCCAATGATTTTTCTTTCCTGCTAATCTTTCAGATGTTGTTGAGAGAGCTCTTAAACAAAATGTCTGTACTGAATCAATGACACAGTTGTAAACTGTATTGAGGCCTGACTGTATGTAGACTTTTGTAAAGATCAGTTTGATGTAGAAAAGAAAACCAATAACATGGTACATGCTAACTATTGAAGAGCAGCACATTTCAAGAGAGAGATAACTAGCACTCACTGTCTGGAAAAGCAGATTTATACCCCTTTCCCACTGCACCAAAAACCCGGTAATTACCGCTAACATCAGGCATTTGTCATTAGTGGGGAAAGTAAAACCCGGGTCTCTGTCAGTCACATGCGACGCGCGTTGAAGTTCCAGACATTGGTGTGTAGATAGACAGGAATATCCGTGTAGAATTGCATCATTTCATATCCGATTTTAAATCCAAAATCAGAACTTATGTTTGTTTAAGTTGCTGTCTCCTCTACTGTTGTTTTCCCAATCACACTGGAACCATGACACGCCCCTTATCCGGCGTGTTCGTGTCGTCGAACGTGACATGCCAGAAGAAAAAAAGCACTGCATTCCTCCTGGCTAATTTTGGTGTGAAAATGGTATAGGACTCAATGTGAGGATTTACAGGATAAACATTCTCTAATGTTCATTGACTAAACTGAAAGTACATAGTTAAGTTTAAAGATTTCCTAATGTGTCTCCAACTTAACTTAAATTTACATGGAAATGTTTAACACTTCTGTTGGGCCCCATAAAAGCAACAGCCCCGACAGTGATGTCGCCTTTTCACTTATTGTAATGATGTCAAAAGTTGTACATTTCTTTTAGGTTGGCAGTACGAGGGCCACACCTATTACCCCTTTCCCACTGCACCAAATACTCTGTAACACCCGCTGACTTCCGGCTTTTGTCAACAGTGGGAAAGGAAAAACCTGGGTCTCAGCCTCAGGTCAAATGACCCGGCAATAGACCCGGGTTTTAATCGGCTCCCCCTCCAGTCGGCTCCGATGTAAACATGACACCCAGGTCGACCCACTCATTTTGGCGACTTTATCAGTGCGATGCGACGCGCATTGGCGTTCCGAATGTTGCTGCGCTAATTTAGAATCCAAAATCAGAAGTTATTGACTTTTTTCCCGCATGGGTGACCATGAAATGTAATGATTTTGGGAATCTCACCGTGGGGACCACAGCGGAGAACCCCCACACTCTCTGCCGGGCTCCCAGCCATTCCAGCATAGCCCCAAGGTGGTCTCCTAACTGGAGACCCGCCACCAAATGACCGCATGTATACTCCATGATGCTTCTACTGTAGTGCTGGGCTGTTCACAAACGGTCAGATGCTTTTGAAAGGCTCAAAATATATATTTTTTCCAAGTTACAGTTTTATATCGTTGTTTATTTAAGTTGGTGTCTCCTCTACTGTTTTGTTCCCAATCACACTGAAACCATGACGGGCCCCTTTTCCAGTGTGTTTGTGATGTCGTACGTGACACACCAGGGGGAAAAAAACGCATTTATCCTGGCAGTGGGAAAGACATCAATCTCCTAAAATAACTTTTTTAATAAAATAAAAAACCTGGTAAACCCGCTAATTTTGGTGTTAAAATGGTATAAGTCTGATACACAAGAGCCCTACTGAGTGGGCCAATGTCCTGGTGTGTGCTACTGTTTGCAAAAGCAAGCTGTGAGTCAAAGTGCTCCTTTAGCCCCTTATGTGTGAAACACATTAACACCTCACAGTGACAGGCGGCATGCCAGTTTAGGCATATAGGGCAGCCCTATGGTGGTTCAGCAAGAGCTTTCATTTTGTCCCTTTTCTCTACCTCAAGGGATGATGATGCATCAGCTGATCAAGTCTCAGAACAATGTGTCAAGTATTGGGCCGTTGGGTGATTATGTGATAATCAGCGTTGAGATAATGAGCCCGATCCCATGACCACTGCTGTCATTTCAATAGACTGTCTAATTTACTCTGCTTGTGATCTAGTTTTAGGCCGAACCGAGGCCAGAGGTGAGATCTGGTCATATGGGTTAAGGAATTTTCACATTGTGTGTGTGTGTGTGTGTGTGTGTGTGTGGCTTAAGAAAGTAGATCTTATGAATATTGGGGTTAACAAGAAAAAAAGCGAAAAACACAAAGGCTTCTGCGAGTGGCCTGCAAGGGAAAAAAAAAAATAACTTGAATGAATTTCACAAATATTTCCTAGCAGTGAGAAACCAAGCCATTGTTATGAGTGACAGAGTTGCAATATCCCTACAGTGTTTATTTAATTAAACCAAGTTGTGTCTCGTTTTTTTTCTAATAGGTCCCAAAGTTATATTATTATTCTGCTTCCTGGTTTACTATGTTACTGTTACACTCGACAAATGCTTTACTATGGAGAAATATTGATTAAAAAGCACTAGCCCTATCGGACTGCATTGAAGCACACTGAGAATCTGCAGCAGAGTGGTAAGTTGTAATAGTAAACAACATTTGTGGTTTGAGCGATTATCAGTTGAAAAATGATTGGAACCAATATTTTGTTAAGACCTGGGTTAAAAAATGGCAAACCTAGTCTTGAAGGCTGTTTAGTCCATCACTCCATCTTTCCACCAATGCCTGTTTGTGGCCCTTTTTTTATTTTTAAATTTTTTTATAGACTGCCATTCATCATGGATATGGTTGGTCATAAAACAGGTAGTAAGTTTGACTTAAAGGTACAGTGTGGATAATCTATGGAACAGACTTGGAAATGGAATATAATATTCACAAGTATGTTTTAATTAGTGTATAATCCAATGAAAATAAGAATCTTGCTGGCGTTACCTTGGTATTGAGTTGCTTTTATCTACATAGGGAAAGGGTACGCTTCACAAGTTTCGTGGCCACCGTCTCTTCCACGGAGGCCGCCATTGTTGCACCACCATGGGAAAGGGTTGGTGGCGTTCTGCAACCTCAACACTAGCTGCCACTAGTTTCTACACACCGCACCTTTAAAGGCACAGCCTGTTCTTTAGTATCGATCTAAGGGCTGTTTAATGTCTGCTTGTCCACTCTTTATTGGCTGTGTAAGCGGCTACTGATCGCTCAGTGCAGGGGGTGCAGCTTCAGGGTCTACCCCCTGAAGATATGTCTGGAGGCTGGCGTAGCATGCGGACAGTACCCAGCAGCTCACAGTCTATCTGCATGCTTCATCTTTTAAAATCACATTTTTTCAAGCCTTGTCCGGTTCTTCTTTTGTTCATGTCCTTAATGACTTAATGCAGCACTGGCCACAGCGCGTGAGAGGTTGTCAGATCAGGAGGGGAGTGGAGTGTGCCGTCCATCAGGCGCCGTCTCCCAATTATGATGTCATTGGAGCCAGGCGCGGGCGCGCGCACACACTCACACACACGCACACCGACTCAGGCTGTTTGTCTATCGGGCAGCCCAGGTGACTCACGCAGGCCCTGTGCGTCGCAGTGGAGTCTGGTGTCTGCGTGCATCAGAGTGTGTGTGTGTGTGTGTGTGTGTGTGTGCGTGCATGCGGTATGACGCCAGAGTGAAATGGGAGTTTGATTTAACCCCCCCTTGGAGCTGGCCTCTCCGATGAACTCATCTGTGACTCAGCCAATAGATGGACCTGCCACCGGTCTAGCTCTGACCTCATCACCCCGAGACCCCAATGCAGGTTTATGGATGACCAAGAGCCTCTGTATCACCCAGCTGGCATCTCGCAAGGGATGCTTCCCGTCTCTCTCTCTCCACACACACAGTCACATGGACTGAAGTTGTATAGCCCTAACCCTACTTATTATTTTATTGTTTTATATGAGGCCACACTTAGTGAAATCATGCGGTGAGAGCCTCGGTCAGTGGTAGTTAAAGCTGGCAGATATGAAAAATGGTTGGTAGTTCAGGACCCGTCGGACAGGAGATGACTAATGAGATTAGTCCGTTTTACTAGCCGTCTGGTAACAAGGCGTTCATATATGCTTGAAGACTCGACAGTAGACTTCTCTCATATGTTGTTTGTGTTTTGGCATTTGGATTGAGCTGCGGCACATAGGAGCATGTTTCAGTTTATGAATCTCGCTGATTGCAGGCGATGGGATCGGCGCTTGTAGAGGGTCAAAGTTCTGTCTTATCATGAGTGTTGGTGAACCTGCTTGCCTGCTGTCGGCTGTGCTTGTTTATAGTACTTATCAGGCTCTTCAATGGTCTCCCTCGTTCTCTCTCACGCTCTCTCACTCACTCACTCACTCACCAGTATTTTCCACACAGACTTTACTTGGGTGGGGCACCCAGGTATATTAACAACTGCCAAAGTATATTTGAAGACCCATTTGAGCTTTTTAAAAATTAATTAGTTTTATCTGTCCGGGAGTCAAAGAGTCACAGGAACTGTAATTTGTGCCGATAGTGTCGTAGGTGTAGGTAGCTACCACCACAAGTATGTTTCAGACCTGTGGAAAACACTGCACACACACACGCAGACAAAATTCAGAAGTACCACCCCTCAGTCTTCTTGATTTCTGGAGTGATAGGAACTGCACACAGACCAATCAGACACATACGCATGGCCGCACGTACATACCTAAGAGCACACTATACAAGCATACACCCATTCCTCAGCTCTTGATTACTTTAGTGGCAGAAAGTACACACAGACCAATCTCTCCCCCCCCCCCCCAACACACACACACACACACACACACACACACACACACACACACACACACACACACACACACACACACACACACACACACACACACACACACACACACTCACAACCATCCACCAGCCGACAAACTGACCCAAACGTACACGCACAGGGGCCGGGCTTTCTCTGGCCTCTCAGCCTTTCCCACACTGATAGGGATCTGGAGCGTGCCATAAAGCACGGCCATGGATCACAGCGTTCAACAAAGGCTCTCCTCTCTCCTGCTCCCTCCTCTCTCTCTCTCCCAGGGCCACTTAGATCTTTTGCCGCAGGGCTGATAAGGGCGCCGTGGCGCCTCTCCCCTCGCACCGCCTCCTCTTTACCCCCTCCCTCCATCCTCTTGCTTCCTCCTTCCTGTCGCTTCTCTTCCATTTCTATGTTTGGCAACATAGCTCACACTAGGTCTATCACACTAGCTTAACACAGCCCTTGTGTCTACGTCTTCCAAAACTGTCGTTAAAAGTTGCAACATTTCATTTATTCTGTTGATGACATTTGATTAATATTACAGACCCACCAAGGGAATTATCACTGCTAACACAGAAAGTCCAGTGGAGGCAAATTCCACACTCCCACAACTCATAACTGACTGATTCCAAGGAACGTTAAATCAGTGACATCATTAGCTCAATGTGGTTCTCACCATTGGGTATTGGGACCCCCACATGTCCATCGAGAGGTGTCAGGGTGTTCCCAGCAAAATGTTTAATAGTTAAACCTCCGTTATTTCATTTGCAAGACGTTGGCGCCATTAGTAAATTTACAGTTTAATGATACATTTTGATCATAGTTACATTATGATCAAAATGTGGTCACATGTGGTTCCCTAACTATAGTATACTGTATACAGGTATGGAAGTTTGGACTCATATTCGTTCCATCTGTGTTCTGCTCTGCTGTCACCGCTCTCATTTCTGGTACCTAACCTCCTAGACCCCACCCCACCCCCAACTCCCCTCCCACCCCCAATCCCCAGTCAACCCTTAGTTTGAAATATCTGAGCTATTTCTATGGTGGTAAGACTTAATGCTCAATTAATGAGTAGTGTTGCAGAAAGAGCTTGTGTAAACTCTGTTTTCTGGATTATAAACCAGTGTTTCGGCATGTCCAGGCTTCTGCAGGTCATAAATCAGACACCCCTTTTCTACCCTATAATTGTCATGTATCTCACACACACATCTAAATGACTCGACAAGTCGCTGTGTTTTTCCCTCTTTACTTCAGAGCAAGACCGTCTTGTTAAACAAAGAACCTGGTTTCCAACCACAGTGATGGCGAGTATCTGGCCTGATCAATCGCTCTTAAACTAGACAGTCTTCACTGGTTCCATACCGTCATCATCACTGTCATATCACACCCATAATTGAAAAATTAAAGACGTTATCCTACATTATTAATGCTGTTGGGCCCTCTTTCTGTGTATCTGCGTAATTGATAGTTGATCAGCGAAACCAGAATACCCACGGCGTTGGAAATGTGAGGTTTATTTTTCTGTAATATAATGCAGGGCTTCCTGATTCCTGTATCTGTTGCATATGAAGTTGTAACTGTAAATTAAGAAATGAAATCAATAATGAAAGGTAAAGGAGGACATGGGTTTCAGATAGTGTCTTGAGTTATTGTCTGATCATAGGTAAGCGTGTTTTGGCTGTTTCCCATTCCCAATGAGTCATGTCCCCCCAGGATGAACCGTTTTCTGTTACTTCTTAGAAAATCACACTTTATAGACAGGATATGGTCACATGACGCCTCCTAGGTGTTAGCGGTGATAGCATATGTATATTAGGGCTGCTCCCAAATAATCTACCAAATGTTAGTCTACGAGAAGAGCCTTAGTCGACTAAGTTTTTCGGTTAGTCGCAGGGGGAAAAAAGCCATTTGAAATAGTTCACATTGTTCAATAACCAAATCGGGTTTTAAGTTCCCCGACACTGCCCGTGCACCTGAGCCCCACAGGGCTGGGGACTGGGAAGGCACAGCGAGTCAGGGCAGAAGGGCCCTGTGCCGGACGACCGCCGGCTTTACAGCGGGGATTTAGGTGCGGGGAGCCGCACGTAACCGAAACGAGGGGTCCCCACAAAGGATCAGCCACAAAACAAAAAAACAATGACAGGTTAACTGAATAACATGGATCATCTGGTTCCAATGGCACCAGTCAAGGCGTGAGATATATGAGGCGGCAAGTGAACATTCAGTTCTTGAAATTGATGTGATGATGGGGCTGCGTAGCCCCAGAGTGCCCATGGCCCTGTCCTCCGCCTAAAGCGTCAGAACTGTACCATGGAAGAAGGTGGCCTGGTCTGATGAATCGCGTTTTTCTTATTCATCATGTGGATGGCCGGAGTTTGGATCCGACCCATGGAGGCCCCACCTCGCAACTTCCAGGACTTAAAGGATCTGCTGCTGACGTCTTGGTGCCAGATACCACAGGACACCTTCAGAGGTCTTGTGGAGTCTGTGCCTTGATGGGTCAGAGCTGTTTTGGCGGCGGGAGGGGGGGCTACACAATATTAGTGGTTATGAGTGGTGGTTTTAATGTTGTGGCTGGTCTGTGTATGTGAAATGGAGAGTGTGAGAGTGATGGGGCGAAAGTACTAACATGCCGTTTCCTAATAAAATAAGTAATACGTTTTTTTCAATTGGGTTTTTTTTCTCCAACATTGATTGATCACTCTGAATATTAGCATTGAATGAAAGATTCATTTAATGGGTATGCAAATCAAAATTCCACTAGCATTTTGTAGGTGTTTGACCTCTCCACAGTTTGATTCAGCAAAGACAAACTGAGTGAGCTTTTGTGCCAAGACCCAGACAAGCAGTTAAATTTTTTCAGCCATTGCCAAAATCCGTAACCATGATTCACATACTTTCACACACACATTCACTCTCCCACACTGGCAGTGAGGTCAAGCTGTCGCATCCAGTCACTGGGCGGTATTAAGGGCATGCATGTGTGCTATCAGCCAGCTATATGGGAGTGGAAGGTGTGGAAAGAGGATAGGAGGATAACACCAGTCCGTAAGTAATGTGTCATGGAGTTCAGAGTCGTATAATGCCAGCATTAAAAACTGTACACAGCCCTACAATCAAAACATTACTATTGGGGGCATCCTGGAGGCCCAACGGATAAGCGCCTACCCTATAGGCAAAACGCCTGCAGCAACCCAGGTTCAAATCCAGCCTGTGGTCATTGGCTGCATGTCTCTCCCTCTCTCTACTCCCATTTCCTGTCTCTCTCCACTGTTCTCTACAATAAAACAAAAATTTAAAAAATAAATAAATAAAAATGGTGCTATTCAAAGTGAGATCTACCAATCACATACTGTGGTGATAGTTGAGTGAGGTTGGCCCAATGTTTTTAAATGAATATTAGGCAGGTGTTTATACTGTACCTTCACTTTTCTGCCTTCTAGCTTGGCCATTCTCCACGAGTAGCCCCGTGCCCAGTAAATTCCTATATATGGGACTTATATTTGAATTTACAGGGCTACTAGTGGAGAATAGTTTGGATGGGTGAACACCAAGGGTTGAATTGAAATGTGATGCCATGCAACAACGGCAGCAATAGAACATTTGTGTGTATGTGTGGTGTGTGTCTGAGAGAGAGGTTGAGTGAGGGGGAATCCCAGTGCCCTGTGGCTGGCCCAGTCCGAGAGCCAGAGCTGGGAGTGTGGGAATGAGAGGAGGGCTGGCAGGGTAACAAGGTCCAGCACTGGGGAGGTGCTGGCTTGCCCCAACCAGAGTGGCACACAGAGCACTCAGCCAACACACTGATAGAGAGCCAGAGCTGTGTGTGTGTGTGTGTGTGTGTGTGTGTGTGTGTGTGTGTGTGTGTGTGTGTGTGTGTGTGTGTGTGTGTTACCTTCTTCCTTCAACCCATCAGAGGACAAGCTCCACGAGCAGTGTGTGCCAGGACACTGGCATAAAAAAGAAGCCAATTCATTCTCTCCATTTCTGTCTGTCTGCCCCCCCCTCCCCCAGGACAGGGGTCTATTGGGGGACTTGGCCCGCTGTGTATAAGTAGCTGAGAGATTTGGACGGGTGAGGGAGTTTGTCTCAGGGAAAAATATTGCAGCCTTACCCCATTTTCAGATTTGTCTGTTTGCCAATATTCAGAATGGTTAATGGTGTGTGTGCTGGCTAACGTCCCCTCTATTGGGTCTGAAGTTGGCTTGAAAGAAAATAGCCAAAATCAAAAGCCACTCATCAGAGTTGTTGTTAAAGTCAGAAAAGTGATGATGATGATGATGTTCAGTAAACAGAAGAAGATTTACTACTTATCAAATAACTTTTCAATAAAACACTGTATGTGAATTATCCAAAATGGACTTGGTACCCAAATGACCCAAATCAGACATGTAAAACAATTTAAATCTTACAAGTGAATGGGAAATAAATCATTCAATACTCTCTAGCTGCTTTCACACATGCACTCTGTACAATGTCCGGACTTACACTTTCACACACACCATAAAAAACTGAGATTGTCCATGTCAGACGCGTTAACATCACCTGGAAATACGCTGTTTGGTTTAGACGAGGGGTTGATCCTGAGTACAGCGTGCAGGAGACAGGACATGACGCTGCAGAGTTTTACAGCACACGAAAGATGGCGGACGAGGCTACAGACTTATCAGTAGTTGGGCTTATTTTGCGTTGATACTTCATGTTATATGGACGTATATAAACAAGATAGTGGAAAGGAATATAAAGAAAGTAGAAAGGAAGTACGCAGCAGTAGGCTTGGGCAATTGTGCAAAATTCCAATCTCACTTCTGGAACAGGGACCGCATTTGCAACATTAAACATTGCAGGTGCGGGGGGGTAATTATTGGTTAACATCCAAGTATGTGGTCCGTTTGACTAGAGCGGCAAAATGCCTTGAACCGACGCTGGGGGTCCATGGGCCTTTTCTTTTTCTTTAGAGCACTTGCCCCTTTTAAAGTCTCTGTACGGGACTGTAAAGCAGGGAAGTGGGATCCAGAGTAGTTTCTCAACAGCGCTAAGCGGAGAGGGGGAGATCCTCTGCCCCCTCTCTCTCTCCTTCTTACCGCTCCAGTTTCAGAACATGGTAACTGCATGTACACTGTTTCAATGATCTGATTTTTCCTGACGGATAAATCATTCGGACATTTGCTTTCACACATACAGCTCCTCCGGGTAAAGTGTGGATAATTTCAGGTTTACGGTGCATGTGTGAAAGCGGCATCTTTTTTGCTTTGTTGTGCTAATTGACTTTATTCACAATTAGTTTTTCTCTGTTGTATCTTGTTGCTGTAATCTATGTCATTCTAATACTTCTGCTTCAATTTGAGCCATGGAAAACATGTAAGCTCTGTTGGAAAGTGCTCTTGAGTAATTATAGGTTATACTCTTTATAAATGTATTACTATTATTATTATTATTATTATTATTATTATTATTATTATTATTAGGGGTCCAGCCCTGCCCCTATTGTTATTGCTCTGTGTTTCTTTTATTTTTAATCTCAGCACTTTTTGGGCTAAAAGTATCTGAAACTGGACCATGACGGTACGCACAGACATGGTTGAGAACTCGTTGGAACCGGGAAGTTTCAGAAATCTTGTCGTTCGAGTTTGATCACTATCGATCTGCATTTGCAGCAGAAATGAATGAAAAACTGTCGTAATTTCAGGGTTAGCAGGCCGCTTTGTGACATCGTAATGCAACGTTATACAAGTCTGAGCTTTGTCTCTCAGAAGTCATTCCCCTCCAGCCCAGAGTACCACATCTAGACAGGCAGCTGGAGCCGGGGCTGCGTTTAATGGAAACTCAGAAAACTGTAACTTGTCCTGGGTTTTACAAAACATGTGACACAAACAGCCAATCGTACAGAGCGGAGAAACAACCATGTGATACAAACAGCCAATCATACAGCAGGAGAGCCAGTGCTCCTGCTGTATGATTGACTCCCCCCCCCATTCCAACATAAGGAGAGCAATTAAAGAAACAATCCGCGATTTTCAGTGATGTCTGGTCTGACACGGTCAGAGACAGTCCATCGGTCCTGTAATGGAAACTGCTCCAAACGTCCCCGCATATAATCCCAGAGCACAGATTCAGAAACCTCTGATTACAGAACCTCTGAAACCTGTAATACGTACCTAACGTGACTAAACTGGACCCCGTGTAAGGCTGCCTGCAGCTATATTTATTATTATAATTGTGCCGTGTGGAAGGCGGGGATGTGAGTCCAGCTGCTGGTCGATCCCAAGGGCTAGATGGATATGTGGGCAGGGAGGGTCGGACCCCTGTCCCGAGTAAGGTTTGGCTGTTTTTGTGACCTTCTGGAAGTCGCTTAACAGGAAACAGCAGCTCTCCTCATCCTTTCTACAGCTGGGGGACTTTTCAAGATGAAAACAGGTGTGTGTGTGTGTGTGTGTGTGTGTGTGTGTGTGTGTGTGTGTGTGTGTGTGTGTGTGTGTGTGTGTGTGTGTGTGTGTGTGTGTGTGTGTGTGTGTGTGTGTGTGTGTGTGTGTGTGTGTGTTCTGATGCGGTTTCTCATGCAGCTCAGCCAGCTGAGCAATGGCAGGTGTAGAGTATTTTAAGGGGCATGGGATATTTGACAGACACATCACTCCGTACATCCTGCGAGAGGTAGTGAAATGAGGAGGGCTTTGAGAGACAGAAAGAGACAACAGGGATATAAACAGATCCAGATTGAGAATGAGTTGAGAGATGAAACAGAAAGCGAGAGCGTAGCACGGAGAGAGGGCGCTCATTAACCTCCAATGAAACCGAACCTTTCGAGCGAGAAAGACAAAGGCATAATGTTTTTGCGTTCCTATGTGAAGGTCTGAACACGCTGTTTGTAGACTTCCCTCTTTCTGGAGTTGGTCAAATATCACACGTCACTTCATTTTCCCGGTGACCGGGGACCTTCGTCGGTTCTTTTTCATAAATTGGTTTGGTTTCCGAGTTTGTAGTTTTCTGCTAGTGAGAGAATCTTCGAGCTGAATTAAATTACTGAGGATGAAATTTATGTGGACAGAAAGTGAACACATTTGGCATAACTCAAATTTAATGTGCCTGTTTAATCTCTTGTGACTCACTGTTCACTGCAAGTCCTCCCATCACTCGTCCGAGCAATATACCAACAAAATAAAGACTGAAAATTGAACGAATCTTTTCACTGAACGACTCATCAAGGACAGTCTCAAAAAAGTTTCGGACATTTCATCATTAACATGAGGTGCGTGGACTTCTTGACAGGAGGAAATGAGAGGCAACACCAGGAGTCAGGCTCTTAACAGTCGGGGTTGTCCACAGAGAATATTCAGTGAACTATCAGGCCATTAAAACTTAAAAAAAAAACCCGCTATATATACTTGTTGTCATGGAGCGGAGAAACACTTCTCTGTGCTTCGTTTCTGAAGCAACAAAGGCAGTGTGTACAGAGGGACAGAGAGAAGAGATCCCAGTTTGCCTTAGAGTGGAGGAGCCAACGCTAACCGAAATGGGGAGGGAGGGAGAAAGTGGAAGACATCGACAACGGATGGAGCCTTATATTCAGAGGACCAGCTCAACAGTTTTTCCTCCCCTTGCAGGAGTTTTGCTCTCTTAGTGGAGCCATACAAACTACCACCTGGACTACTAATTGTTAGAGTTGAGGATGGGAGGGTCGGAGCGAGTGAGGAGGGTTTATGTCTTGTAACTGGCCTCGAAACGTTCTGCAGGAAGTGGCAGTGCCAGGGGTCGAGCTGCTGGCAGACACTCTTCGCCAGCTTCCTGTGTGCTGTGAGGATCACACACACACACACACACACGCACGCACGCACGCACGCACGCACGCACGCACGCACGCACGCACGCACGCACTCGCGCGCGCGCGCACACACACACACACACACACACACACACACTCTGCTATACAGGGCTGCAACAGGGCAGGACGCTTGCATGGAGAGTGGTCCAACAAAGTGAGCGAGGGAGGAAGAGCAGGAGGGATGGAGTTCAGCAGAGAGCAGCACTTTCCCACAGTCAGGGGATTTGACACATGGCTCTCACACATTCCTCAGCCCTGCGGCTGGCTGGGCAGCAGCTCTCTACGAGGTGTGTGTGCGTGTGGGCGCGTGTATATTAGTGTCCTTCCTCTGTTTCTGTATATGTGTGCTAGTTCTCCTGTGTATTTGTTTGTTTGTGTGTGTGGGCATGCATATATTGGCGTGTTCCTTCCACTGTGTGTGTTAGCACGTGTCTCGGATGCGGAGATGTTTAACCCATCTGCGGCCTTCTGCTGCTTAGCAATACAATCTGAACCATGCTTACCCATCTGCAGTGTACATCTTGCTGCTAGGCAATGTTCCCTTTCCTAATCTGTTGATGAAAGCTGGCCCATTTCTATGGGCTGCCCCAAGATCCTGGAGCTTCCCTGTCTTTGAAACACATCCGCCCCTACTGTACTCACTCTTCTTTTTTCATTTTTTTCATTTTTTTTTTAAGTAAAGTAGCGATGCAAATCGACAGGGAGGTGCTGTACGGTGGTGGAGGGTTAATTTATTTTGGACCTCGAGGTCCATATGTCTCCACATGTCTAATTCAGAGGTTTTGTGGTCAATCCGCCATTTTCACTTTATTACTATTGTGAGGGACAAGAAGTTCCACCTGCCTGAAGCACAACCTGTGGTGTATTTGCCTTCCACTCGTCAATTGATTTGAAGACACTGGTGATCAGTCCATCTATCTATTCACTTTCATCACCCACTCATTTCTATCAAGGTTCACCCGGGGTCTGGAGACTTCATGTCATTTCTCTGCACTGGGCAGAACATCATAATCAGATGTAACATCACCTGTGCTTTTATTCCTTGTTCACTGCTCGTCTCATTGGCTTTGTGAAAATGCTGGTTGAACATGTGCTCCCATTTCTAGGCCTGCACAGGATACATACAGGATATTTTTATTCAGTGTCCAAGAATAGCCTAACACGCTGGCACCCTGGCACGCTTTTCTCCGTGGCTCTCAGTCCAATTAAGTTCAGTTTATTGGTGATTATAGACACAAAAAACACATGATGTTGATACTGGAAAAGCAAGAAAGGGCCACGGCTTCTCCATTCCCCATTACATGTCAAATAACAACCAATCTCTCTCTCGCCTCCCGCTCTTTGGCTTTATCTTTGAAGTTGCGGCCAGGTCTGTCCCGTCCCCACCCTCTAGCCCCCCGTTTCCCTTAAATAACCCCCGCTGCTCAGCAGGGTTGGAGCGGAAGTTGAGGTTGACCTCCTTGCCGATTGCAGCGCCGTCTGAGAAGACCTCAGCAAACTAACTCCGGCTGTCTGCGCACACACACCACACACACACACACACAGACCACCATCACGTTGAGGCCCAAGTGTGAGTGCTTATTTGTCAATGTATGAGAGTGTGTTTGTGTGTGTGTGTGTTTGTGCATGTAAGCAAGCCTCCAAGTTAAAAGATCAGTAGAAAACAGAGCTGTTAGAGGATTTCCAGAGGTAGCAGCAGATGAAAGCATGGAACCCAAATCATTTCTTACATGAATGCACATCTGCAGCAGAGGATCCCAAAATTGCCAATTAGGAGGTCCCTTTTCCTTAACACACCCCTGATTTCCCCCACCAACTCAACCCTGGCTACCCCCATCCACATGCCCTGAGCGTAGGTCAAAATGAGAAACATCTGAGTTCCTAAACGGTCTTGTTTTTAACTTGAACAGTGACAAAGGAGGTGTCGGATAGGAAGCGGCTACGGCTGGGCATTGGGAGACCAGTGGGCGGAGCTTTTTTTTGAGGTGTGTGTGTGTGTGCGTGTGTGTGTGTGTCGGAATTTGGGGCCTGAGGTGCATATTCAAGTTCCTAATGTTTATCCAGGTTTGTGCTGTCAATGGGAGAAAAGCTCAGCTACCTGATAAAAGCAAATTTGTAACATGATTTCAGTGTTTTCACTGTTTAGGAAGGAAAGTGCTGATCCTGGAAGCTGTGTGAAATAATTTGGATGTTACCAGGTACATTTCTTCAGGTTCTTCATCATAGTGACTATCGCCGGTTCGATAAACATCAAATACATGCAGGAGAGCAAGGCAGGGATGGACTTTTATCCTTCATTCAGTTTTTCAGTGTCTAAAGAGACAAGTTTCCAGGAAAAATACACGATCGCCTTCTGGCATTGCCATGTGTCAAAAGCTAGTTAAAATGGCCGTTCTTTAAAGATACGTGTGAACATTTGTGCGTATGTTGACCTCTGTGCCTGTTAATCAACTCTGTTTGCTCATACGGCAACACCAATGTCATGTTTACTTTCCTTCTCCCTCCTTCTCTTTGTCTAAAATTGAAATTTGATTTATTTTCATAAACTGAGTTCATCTGCCACAGGGCAAATTTTGTGGCACACTCAACTTAGGCATTGAAAGAAAACCTGTAATGATAAATTGTTTCTGGCTTGGTTTCAGCATGTGTGTGTCACTGTTCACGCACATGTCCCCATCACGCACTGTGCTTGTTTCGTTCCATAAAGAAAAAGAGTAAAATAACCTACATCTAAAATAAAAACACACTGCTTTGGCACCCAATCCGCATTTGGCATTTTTGTTCTGCATAGTGACCGCCTTGTAGTGCATGTACAGACATAGTCGTTCACCCACGTACAAACGTGCACACACACACACACACAGGAGGAAGGGGGGGTCAGCTGTGTGTGTGTTTTGTGTATGGGTTTGTGAGGAAAGGAGGATTAACAGTTGCTGTAGTCTCTCTCATGAAACTTGTTTGATGCGGAGGACCCAATTACCTTGTAGGTCCCCTACAGGCTGATTGGGGGATGTGGGGGGTTAATACTCATTGGCACAACTCCCCATGTCCCCCCTCAATTCCCTCCAGTGTGACCCCCCCCCCCCCCAAATCTCTTTCCTCCTGGCATATACAGCCCACTGTCCCTGCAGCCTTAGAGGCCGGGCCTTTAATGTCATTGGCAGCCATAAATTTGTAAGATTGATGTGCAAAGCAATGAGCTGTAGGGACCCGTGTGGTTCACCACAGGGGAGGGTTTCGCTGAGAGGGGGGAGACGGAAGCACAGAGACATAAGAGTCCAGTCCAGTCAACACTGCGTTTAAGGATCACAGTCGCACGACAGTGAAGTGTACTTTGAACATTTCCATGAACTTGGTGGCATACATGCAGCAACATATTAAGCAAAATTATAATATATATATACAGGATGTATATACTGTATATATCGCCGCCACAACATTAAAACCACCACTAATATTGTGTAGCTCCCCCTCCTGCCGCCAAAAGAGCTCTGACTCGTCGAGGCATGGACTCCACAAGACCTCTGAAGGTGTCCTGTGGTATCTGGCACCAAGACGTTAGCAGCAGATCCTGTAAGTCCTGGAAGTTGTGAGGGGGGGCCCCCATGGATTGGCCTTGTTGTGCCAGCACATTCCACAGATGTTCGATTAGATCGGACCCTAACCCCAGCCATCCACCATGGTCCAGTTCTGATGCTCACGTGCCCATTGTAGGCGCTTTCGACAGTGGACAGAGGTCGGCATGGACACTATGACTGGTCTGTGGCTACGCAGCCCCATAAACAGCAATCTGCGATGCACTGTGTGTTGTGACACCTTTCTCTCATAGCCAGCATGAACTTTTTCAGCAATTTACTTTTTCACTTCCTCCCCATGTGCATCAATGAGCCCATGGACACCCATGACCCTGTCGCCGGTTCACCGGTTGCCCTTCCACGGACCACTTTTGGTAAGTAGTAACCACTGCATACCAGGAAGACCCCACAAGACCTGTCAATTTGGAGATGAATGAGCCAGTCGTCTAGCCATCACAATTTGGTCCCTGTCAAAGTCGCCATATCCATAAGCTTGCCCATTTTTCCTGCTTCCAACAGATCAACTTCAAGAGCTGACTGTTCGCTGACTGTATCCAAATCAACATGAACCAGGCACAAGAGCCCAGTTAAGGAATATCAGCGTTCATCATCTTGTATTCCTTTGGCACACACGTGATCGAGGGACTCCGCGATCGAGGGACTCTGTTTCATGAATCCAATTTCATTTTTCTCTCTTCCCAAGAAATAACATAAGAAAATTTTAAGAGAAGTTTTTTGTGAATAAGGCATCACTGTTTTGACTTATTTATTTCTGCACTCTCACATACTCCCCTTTATCCTTGCCTTTGCAACGGTACATGTCCCCAAGGGGGTTGAATAAACGCAATCTAATCCAGAGAGCGAGAAAGACAAACAATATGAAAAAACGGAACGACAAAGTATACAGTGGGAATGATTGAGAGGAGACAAAGAGAAACGACTGCCGAAATGTGTTTTTTGAATACATTTTTTTTGTCATTTGGGCCAGTATCTTAACATAGGTAAATATTTGTGTTGTGCGCATGACAAATTAAGTGCGATGTGTTGACACAAGGAGTCTTTCACTGAAGTGCTTTGTGCAATGGCATATACCTACGTGTGTGTGTGTGCACGCAATTCTAGTTTCTGTACATGCTCAGTAAGTCTGTTCTGGTGGGTCAGTGAGTGTTTGTATAAGCATATGATTGTATGGGTTGTGTGTGTCTTTCTTTGTTTGTTGACTGTTGTGTTAACCCTGAAGGATCAACACGTACAAATAGCCCTCCAACCCCCTTGATATGTGTGTTTGTATGAGAATGAGTGTGTATGTGTTTATGCATGATTGGATTTGTGTCAATATTGCCACAATATATCCCACTCCAACACCTTTTTAACAGTTACAGTTGGACAGACAACTCATGCATTCTCTCAGGCTAATTTATCTTTATTTGTCTTATTGTTGCTCGGGGACAATGAAGTTGAAAAGGTGAAAACTGAAAAGACAGACATACTACATCATCTTAATCCAGTTTTTCTGCTGCCACCCATATCCCATCGTACATTCGCAGCAGTGTCATCTGCCATGCTTGAGCTGTAGTGGTGCTTCAATGATAGAGGTTATTTTAGAGAGATATTTTGTTTGTAGTTTGCTTGTTTTTCAATTAGTATTTCTTGACTTTTTTTAATATATATATTTTGATATTTTAGTAACATTGGTTGGTGTTTTTTCAGACATGGTATACATACAGTATTACAGCCTTTGATGTCCTTTGAGTTTCAGAGTCCAGTGTCAAATAAAGTTTTAGCCTGTTTATTAGACAGCATATAATTCCATTTGACATGGTGGAAGTGGCGTTGCTTTCACAAACACAAAACATGCCAACATTTTTGACAAAAGCACTTTTGACAAAAAATACGCATTTGCTGTAATTGTCAGCAGAACCAAGATATAATTCTATGGTGTCTTTGCATCATACCATACACATTTTCTAAAAACAAGGCAGACAATATTAAAGGTCAAACACTATAAGCTGTCATCATGAAAATGGTCAAGCGTATTGTAACAATGGTCCTTTAAAACAGACATCTCCCACTCCACAGCCCCTACCCGTCACCCACCTTGTCTATGAAAATGAGCTGTTCCAGCAAAGACTGGATAATAGAAGGAGAAAGGTCAGGGAAGCTTGTGGTTAAAATGTACATTGTCAATCATTGGAACATACTCTATATCTCACATGTGGCCAGATGGTTTGGTGCAATGGAGAATATCCCAGGACGTACACACATTTCTGTGTGTACGTTTGTTCACCTGCTTGCAATTGAGAGGTTGCAAGGCGACCGCAGATATGCCCGTAAATATGGGACTGTCCTCTTTGTCAGAGATTAGTCACTGTCTGGGAAACAGCTTCACTCAGACAGAACCGGTCCGTCTCTCTTGCACTCAGCGGGATCTTCCTGCTGATACACTGTTGCTGACTTCATCAGCGGCTTTTCAGTGTTTGATGAGCTGACATTTGTGAACACACTTGGCTTCTCTAAACACCCACAGGTCACATGGCATTAAGAAAGTGTTTCTAACACAACCTACCTGTAGGAGGTTCATGAAGCGCAAAACTAAAAATAAACAAATACATAATAATAATCCATTCCATCAGTGCCTGTGGTACTTTCCCAGAGGGCAGCAGGGCAGGGTCGGTTGCATTCAGGCTTTTTGGTTAACTGACAATCTTCTTTATCAGATAAGCTTATTTTCCACCACAGGTACTATTTCGGAAACAAGAACTTAGTTCCCATTTCTAAGAAACATTGACCCTTTAACACAGAAGGAACTTAGTTTGTAGTACCGAACAATAGTGATTGGCCAAACGTAAGAAACATGAGAATCGTCAAGCGCACCAACTGCTCATACCGGTAAACAACTGATTTAACACTCACTGTTCACTCATAGTACAGAGTGCTTCTATCTTTGCACCATGAGTCTATGGACCACACAAGGCAGCTCACAAGCCTCTCATCAATCTGGGTTCGAAGAGTCTCACGGCGTCATGGTGGCAGACATTCTGAGCATTCTGGGGCCCCTCGTGAGAGGTCACTGTGCAGAGGGGATTCGGACAGAGACAAAAAGAGGAAGGTGTGTGTGTGTGTGTGTGTGTGTGTGTGTGTGTGTGTGTGTGTGTGTGTGTGTGTGTGTGTGTGTGTGTGTGTGTGTGTGTGTGTGTGTGTGTGTGTGTGGTGTGTGTGTGTGTGTGTATTGGGTCACTGCAGTAGGAGGGGGTAGAAGAGGAAATGTTTGTGTGTATGTGGAAAGACAAGCAGCGTCTGGCATGCCAACGGGGCCCTGTTTGCGTCTCCAGAGTGGCCTCTGACGGCTTGCACGATCTTCTCTGGCACGTGCCTTTGCCGCCCTTTCCCACACTGCATGTTCCATTGCCAGATAAGGGAGGGGAGCGTTAAGGTGTGTGTGTGTGTGTGTGTGTGTGTGTGTGTGTGTGTGTGTGTGTGTGTGTGTGTGGAGGCCTCAGTCTGTCAGCTTTACACTGTTTCGACAGCCATGACATAATGTGCCCCAATACAGTTCAACCCCCCACCCCCCTGTCTTCAAAGGGTCTGCACAATGACAAGGGCCTCCTTTTCTCTGAATGTCGCATATTTGGGTTTGCCTCAGCCTCTTACCCCCAAAACACACGCGCACAGCTGACTCCTCCTCTCCTCACACTCCCTTCCCTTACCCACTCCGGCCCAGGCTGAAATGCCAGCCCCCTTCCTTTGCCTTGACGATGTTTTTCCCTTTGATTGGGGAGCTTTGCGAAGGATTACCCCCCACCACCACGGGCAGATGCACACACATACACACACAGACGGACACACACACACACACACACACACACACACACACACACACACACACACACACACACACACACACACACACACACACACACACACACACACACCCATCCAGTCCAGACCACTTTCCACAAACTGTGTGCTCCACTTTGAATGGGTAGAGAATGGAACTGTTATACGACACATCGCAGAGATCAAATCAATGGTTGGCTCCCCAGCAACACGCACGCACACATGCACACACACGCATGCTCGCCCCTCTCGCCCTTTAATTGCCATCACGTGCTGCAGCCAAGATGTGATCAAGTGATTTTTGTCTTTTGGACAGAGTGTTGTTCATGCTTGTGTATATTCATGCACATGTGTGTACGTGCACATGTGACACAGCAAGGTGTGTTTGTAAGGTGGCGGGGGGGGGGGGGGCTAAAGAGAGTCCACCTGGCCTAAGAGCTATACAGTTTATGTGTGTATATCTCTTTTTATATACATTTGTGTGTATCTATGTTTGTGAGTGTGTTTGTGTATACATGTTAAGCCGCCCCCACAAGCCGGCCTGGGATCGATGCAGCCTCCACACCAGCAGACCCTTGGGCTACTAAGGATGAGAGGCGGTTGTGTGTGTGTGTTGGAGCGGGGCAGAATGGAGGAAACGAGGAGTAAGGGATGAAGGAATAAAGGAAGGAATAGGAGAGTGTATATATGGGGGGGGCAGTAGGAAATATGCCCAGGCTGGCTGACTCACTCCTCTTTCTCTAACACACGCACACACATTCTCCCTTGAGCATACAAACACACGCACACACACACTCTTCTTGTTTCCCTCTTTTTTTTTTCTGCTAGGCGCTGCTTTGCCCCTGCTCGTCTGCGTGGGCGGACCTGCAGGCAGTCTGGGCCCTTGTGTGCCCTCTCTTCACGCAGACGCGCACACACACACACGCACACCACCCAGCACACATACACACACATAACTGATGTGTGAGACATGCTCTGATCCTGCATGCTGATGATGAAAGACAGGAAGCCGGGCTCCTGTCTCAGTGCCAGGGGGCAAGACCTGATACAAACCCTCTGATAATTGATCCTCTTCCTCCTTCTTCACCAGCGTCTTAACCATTGTCATCGCCTGAATTTTACATTTTGCCACAGTTTTCTTATGTGTACCCTTATCCTCCTCTTCCAACTTTGAGGGTGTCTTGTCAGTCTAGGTTCCACTTTATTTATCTCCTCCACAGCCTAAGCGAATGTCAGATGCAGGCCTCTGGCTTGAAGATATGAAACACGTTAATGAGCAGGAAACAATTCTTTCCTACATTGACATATATCTTCAAACATTCCATACCATTGCCCCAGACTGTGTGTGTGTGTGTGTGTGTGTGTGTGTGTGTGTGTGTGTGTGTGTGTGTGTGTGTGTGTGTGTGTGTGTGTGTGTGTGTGTGTGTGTGTGTGTGTGTGTGAGCAGAATGCTTCATGTTTTTACATGTATAGCCCCCAGCCTCACACCTGGCCTGGCAGGAGTTCAGAGCAGCCGCCACACCCACCCACCCTCCAAACCTTTATTCCTGCCTTTCTCCAGAAAGGGAGAAATGGTGGGCCTCCTTCTGCCCGCTGGACTCTCTCCCCTCATAAAGACAACTCTCCAATGCCTGAATGAAATCTTTTGCCGACATTCCAGTGCATTCTATGGTGTGAGTCGGATGTGCAGATGCCTGAAAATGTGTAACTAGGTGTGGTGGATTGTGCAGATGGCGTGGGTGATGAATGCATAAATTATCCCATGTAAGGAAGGGGATTGGACCATGGTGCTGGTGGATCACACATTGAATTACACAAACAGACTCTCTGACACACTCAAACTCACATGCATAAAAATCCTGAATCTGCGCAAAGATCACACACTGTGCCACAGCCTCTCACATCACACTAGCCAGAGCTTCCTGTAATCCCTCCTCTCTTACATTAATTATAAACTGGTGCTTTGTGCCCTGTGGGCCAACTGTGACTTTCCCAGGACAATTAAAGTTACTTAGTGGAAAAGGGTTGGCGGAAGGTGGGGAGGAAAGAAGGGATCAGGGAGCGAGACAGTGGGGGCGGCAGGGAATCTTGTCTCGGGAAATTTTTTAGGAATTTGAGCTGCACACACTGACCCTGGAGTAAGGATATGGGTGTGGTGAAGGTATGTGGTTTTTGACTAGGCGTATGAGATGTTAACCTAAGGAGGGAAAGGGGATAAAGCACAAGCTCTGGAGCTATTGGCTGGATAACTGTGATAGTTATTTTCTCGTGAGCTCACGCTGAGCTTTGGGGGTTCCACAGTCCAGGGGGCTGGGTGGTCAAATGCCTGTCCATGGCAAGCTTGGATTAGCCACTGTCTCAGGGGAGTAATTGGCCGATGTGTGGGAAAAATCGAACCTGTTGTACTTCTCCACCCCAATAATCTCCTACCAACCACCGACCTTTTAATAGGCCACTGAATCTCTAAATCCTGTCTGACTGGCTCTTCTCCTCCCACCAAGCGTGACTGGCCACGCTGAGAGTGCCGCCTTGCATTGCGCTCGCCTCCGCCAGGTGGAAAACGATGCAGAAAATGTGCTGACAAAGGAAGGTGGAAAGGCACACTGGGGAAGGGGGGTCAAATCGCATTCCTGCCCAGCCCGCTGCCCTCTGCATGGCCCTGGGAGAACTCCCCTTCTGTCGCTCCCTTGCTAGAGGCATGACCTTCTAAGTTGCCACTGATCTGTTGGTAGCAAAAGAACTGATTTGAAGATAAGAGGGGGCAGTTATCAGAGCAGCCACTAAGGTGACCCATTAGACAGATGATGTTATCCCAAATGGATTTGCAAGGCCTTACTGTTTAATCCTGTTAGTTCACCTTGCTCCAGGACGGCGGCCCAGGTTCCTCTGTGACTCCCTCTTACTGAACCCTTCAACCTTTTTCTGACTGGCTAATATACGGTGTATGGAACTATAGTTTACATAGTGCTGATAAGAAACTCTACACAATCTTAATGAGAGAGTTAGTGATAGATATTCAACTATCACTCTTGATGGTTTAGAAGCAGGAAAGCATTAGAATCCAAGCCATAACCAAATGATCATTGGCTCAATATGATCGAAGGTCAAGTAGCTTACTGGGTATAGGTCTTTTTCTCACCTTGAGTAAACTTTTTTTACTCTCTGAACCAAAAATATGATAATAATAATAATCGATTCCAGCACAAGGCCATTTGCTGCATGTCATCCCCTCTCTCTCTCTCCCCTGCCTTTCCTGTCTCTCTGTACTCTCACTGTCTGATAAAACACGAAAATGGTAAAAAGAAAACGGCACCTTCTAGAATAGCATTGTAGGACACAACTCATGCAGTCCACACGTGCTACAGGCAGATTATCTTCATCACAACTGGTTACAGATTTTAGGAAAGGTAGTACCTCTATCCATGGATTATTCTAGAATCTCAAAAAGGCCTCAGCATACAATTTCATACCATGTGGTCATTCAATACAATACACTGCTATTTGTATTTCTTCAAATATATTACAAAAAGGTGTAAGGTGAGGTATATCATGTAATTGAAGGATGGTGTTTATCTTTGTACATCATGAACAAAGCAGCAATTTTCTTCATAGGTTAATGTGCTCATAAGCGCTTCAGGCCTTTGTGCTTTTTCCAGAATTTTAATAGAAAGTCAGTTGAGAATGAGCTGGTGATCACAGGCCAATTGAAAATAAAACAATTATTTCAATGCAGTAAAAAAGGCGCTGTCGTTATAAAACAAACTTGTGGTTAGTGTGGTTTTCCCATAACTGTCAACTGTTTTGAGACTCATAAAAGCCTTCAAGTTCAAGTGATTATTTGTCACATACATATACATACGGTCATACATATATGCAGTGAAATGTCATGACACCCGGTGATCACTGATGTATTATAGAGTGAAGCATAACAAAGGATTTTCAAATGTACAGTTTTGATGTCTAACCCGTGGCTCGTTCTCAGACTGTGTTGAAGTATACACCGATCAGTCACAACATTAAAACCACTGACAGGTAACGTGATTAACATTGTTCATCGCGTTCCAATGGCACCTTTCAAGAGGTGGGATTTATGAGGCGGCAAGTGAACAGTCAGTTCTTAATGTTAACGGGTGGGAAGCAAGAAAAATGTACAAGCATAAGGATCTGAGCCCCTTTGACAAGGGTCAAATTGTGATGGCTAGACGACTAAGTCAGAGCATCTTCAAAACGACGACAGTCATGAGTGCCCAAGGCTCATTGGCCACAGCGGAGCGGAGACTCTCCGCCGGCTGCTGGGGGGAGGCAGTCAGAGGCACCGAGAGGCACCCACGGGATTTGCGCCAAGACATGGCATGAGTTCAGTCTCCATGAACATGCCTTTTACTCCAGGTCTTTATTCCTTTAACAGCGTTTTATCCCAAACTCCAGGGTGTTTGCTTAGCTTAATTCACCACTGATGCTGATGGTGATGATTCACTTTACAGGGACTTTAAAGGATCTGGTGCTAACGTCTTAGTGCCAGATACCACAGGACACCTTCAGAGGTCTTGTGGAGTCCATGCCTCGACAGGTCAGAGCTGTTTTGGCGGCGGGAGGGTGAGCTCAATATTAGTGGTTATTAGTGGTGGTTTTAATGTTGTGGCTGATCGGCGTACATTGAGATTGTAAAACATATGCTCTTCAGACTCAACTTGCTTATTTGTATGTTCATTGGAAATTCTGGTAATTACTCCAGAGCCAAAGTGTTAAACAAAAAATGCGGTTGTTGTTAAAGCCCTGTGAGGAACAGTGGTTAACGCTGTTGGCAACCTAGCCATTTTAAATCATTGGAACATCGAGGCCACAGCTAAACACTTGACTCCAACCTAACCTCTGCCATGTCAATCGCCTTATATGTAATCCCTCCCTGCACGCAGGCCTGAGTGGGCGGAGAAATGAAACAGATGGCCGAAACCAGAGCGAGCGAGTGAGTGAGTTGAAAGTAACACGTTGTGGATGGCTCTGACTGCAAGAGGGAGAGTCAACTTGTCTCCATGTTGAAAGCTGATGCTCTGCAAAACAATGGGGCTTGTTACGGGTGGGGTGAAACGGTAAGTGGGAGGGAAGGATTGGGTGGGGTGATGTGTGTGTATGTGGGGGGGGGGGGGGTGTCATGACAGGGGAGAGAGCATTGGGGGAAATTTTCATGTGAATAAGGGAAAGAGACTTTGGCTTGTTTCAGGGCAGCAAGGTGAAACCTGGAATGTGGAGTGTGTGTGTGTGTGTGTGTGTGTGTGTGTGTGTGTGTGTGTGTGTGTGTGTGTGTGTGTGTGTGTGTGTGTGTGTGTGTGTGTGTGTGTGTGTGTGTGTGTGTGTGTGTGAGACAGTGAGTGAGAGACTGAGTGAGAGAGTGACATGGAGCGAGAAAATCCTCAAAGACCATTCAGTGCATGGCCCCTCAGGGCCCCATGGAGGTGATGTCATGGGAAACTGTTTGTAAAATCTCCTGGTTTCATCGTTGAAACGTGAAGCGCAATCGGAAGGCTAACTTTCGAGCCCTTGGAAAAGTAAAAGACAGCACGTCTGAGGGCTATCTGCTAGGCCGGGGTAGTATTACCAGTTGCCAGGCATCAGCAAGTCTATCCTTGGCTTCGAATGTACTCCAACGTATAGAAGTCTCTCTGTCTTTATCAACTATCACCTATCAGAACAACAAACACTGTGAAGTGACCGCATACCCGCTGCTGTGGTCCTCCAGGACAGAGGAGTCCCTCAGACTGTCTTTGTGTCCTTGCGGCGGGGACATCAAAGGAGGGACGCTGAAACGATGGGGGTTATAAACCCTCTCCCCGTCTGCAAACTGGGCAGGCAGCGTCAAAGCTGCTGGCTCTGGCTGGTGGCAGCACAGGGGAGCCGGCAGTAAGGGAACATTGTTGCTGCTAAGCAGGGGCACGGAGGGGGCCGAACCTCCCTGCGCTCCTTCAGATCTCAAAGGCAGCAAAGCAGCACTTGACCTTTCCAGCACTAAAGGAATATGACAGCCGTGAAGCCGCCAGAGAGACACGGAGCGAGGCAAAAGAGTAGGGGAGGGAGGAAGGAAAGTGAGAGGCAAGACACAAAAGCCACACAAAGCGCCGGCTGCCACTAAAACTGTTACTTTGCAATCAACGTCAGTCATCCCTCCTGTGGGGACAGTTTGATTTCCACTTTTCAAATGAGGCATTTATTTTTGGCCTGATAATAAGGCCAACTATATTGAAATTGGCAGCTCTACAATCCACAGATAATAGTTGGCTACGCAGGAGATCATGCGCGCAGAACTCTTTTTTTTCTATTATTTTTCCGCCTCTTGGTCTTGCTAGACTTCTCTCCCTTTTTTTTCTCTGGGATCTCTGAGATGGGAATGGAGAAATGAGGGGAAGAAGTAAAAGCGTAAAATGAAATGGTCAAATAGAGAAGGCTGAGAAAACCAAAAGAAAGCCAAAAATGGAGGGGAACAGACGGGGGGGGGGGGGGGGGGGGGTGGGTGATGAGAGTGGGAAAAAAATAGGAAAAAATAGAATAATGTCCTGCCGATCAGGAGGGAACCCAGAGGAGGGCGGGGGTGGAAGCAGGAGAGGTGAGTCGAGGAAGAGAGGGGCACTGGAGGAGGGAATTTCTTTAATGTTTCTGGCAGCAGACCAGCTGAGGTCTCAAGGTTATCCAGGCTTTGCAAACTCCCACGGGAAAGGTGGAGAGCTGAGGCTGGTGCTAGGGGGGTTGATGTGGTGGAGTAGAGGAGTGGATAGCAGAGGAGAAGGAGGGGGCTAGCTGCACTTTTTCACTTTTCCCTCCAGGAGAGAGGCTAATGCTCTGGGGGAAGAGTAATCCTCAGGCCCCCTCGTCTGATAAGCCTGGCCTGGGCCCAGGTAGGAGGGCAGCCAGGGCCTCCCGGAGCCTCCCCAGGCCTCTTGGGGTTCCTCATACACAACTCTGTCTTCTACTGAAGGGATGTAGGTCTTTTTTTTACATTGAAAACCTGGGCCTGTGATGAACCCTTACTTGTACCCATATTTTTATTAACATTTTGGTTCATAAAAAGTGTTCCTTTATCAATACTGTATTGATACAGAATTATCTTTTCACCCATCCTGCACAGTAACTGGGTGAGAAAGAAACATTTTTCTCCATAGTTATGCCATGTACAACAACTAACCGGTTTCTGTAGAGATATAAATTGGTTTTTTTTCTTGTTGTTCTCCACTCTGATATTGTTATCAAAATGAAAAGCCTTTTATCTCTATGAACATGTTTTTACATATGGAGGAGTTGGGTCAGTAGGTACAAAAAGAAACTTCTAAGTTATTTATTCCAGAGACAGGTTATCACCTTTGACACACACAACCACGTGCTTGCAAATACTAGTTGGTTATACTGGTTGTATATAAATAAATGAATGGATGATGGAATCTTTAACCAATTAATTAACTATTATTGCCCCTCAGGGAGTTTTTGTTTTTTTAAGACGTGGTATTTTACATAATGGGGGCCATAGATATGTCTAGCTTTTACAACCAAAAACAACTACCTGAAAACAAAGATACATTCATATGTATTGCATGACATCAGCATGACATCGGTAGCGGAGCTCCATCGTTAGAGAAAATACTTTCTTGTGTTCAAAGGTGAAAACACCTGACACCCTTTATTTTATACAAACACATTTACCCTTCTCCGGATGTATAACTTTCTTTGAACACCTTTCCAAACTCTCTTTCTGTAATTGTTTCCGTCAATTAGGGTTTGGTAGACTCAATACAGCCCTATTGTGCACATGTGAATACCAACGAATGTTGCACGCAGTCATAGAATGTGGTCTTGTAATTGACTAAGGATCAGTCAGAAGTATGGATCAGGCTTTACAGAACAGCGCCTATGAAGCTGCCAGGGACTGCCTCACCTTAAGACAGAAAATGCTCTGACAGAGAGCCCAGATTGTGATTCTTTTCCTCTTACCTTACATGTACACATTATGTATAGTCACACCTCTAACTGTTGTATCCATTGTTACAGAGACACTTCTGATCACAAACCCAGTATATACTTCAGCCTTCAACTGAAATTGCCTATTGTGAATGACCAGCTGATATAGGCCAGACCGAACCATCCATACTCTGATTTTCCCCAAGGAATGGGAATGTAATGAAGGATTTACTCATTCTTTCTCGACCACATGGCTGGGTCATGCCCACCACCCCCGACCCCATCCGTCCCGGCAAACCATTTAAACGTATTGCCTCTGTGGAAATTTAAGCAACTCCAGGTCTGACACATTTGATCTGGGTATACAGTAATGATAGCGATATGAGGAGATCAGTGGGTTTAATGCGAAAGATCTGCATCAATACCTTGCCTGTTTGCTTACACTAAACTAGGGGCCTATTAGAGATAATAATTTGCAGAATTGAGCTGTCAGTTAGAAGAGCTCTGTATGCATGTCTGTGTGTGTGTGTGTGTTTCAGTGTGTGCCCCCCTTCAAAGGCTGGCCCTCTTATCTCCTGTCAACAAACAGCCTCCTCAGAAGGAAACGGGGAGGGTTTTATGCACCTGTAATTCAGATGTCCCGTCTATTGCTGAGTGTTAACTAGCAACGTCTCAGCTGTATTCGCACACACACACACACACACACACACACACACACACACACACACACACACACACACACACGCACACACACACACAGTCTCTCAGGCACCCAATGATTAATGAATAGAAAAACAAAGGAGCATAGATGTTAAGAAGCTTTAGAAACCTAGGTGTTTTAGGGTGGAGAAACCTGTATGGCTGGAAACCTGCAAACTCAGTTTGAGATAAATAGCTAGACAAATATATAATGACTTGCTTGAAGAGCACTCTTGTCTGGAGGCTAATGTTGTTTGTCTCAAGGATTTAACTATCCGTTGAAGATGGAAGCCCTATCCTATTCACCTATTTAGCAGAATAGGATACTAACTCACTCCGGGTAAGAGCAGAATGCTTACATGTGTCAAAATGTAAATTTATGCCTGTGCCGATCCCAATCATCTGTACCATCTCTTTCGAGAATTGCGTAGCCAGTTTGGCAGGGCAAGCTCTGAGTACAACTTGAAGTTCAGAGGCACAAGGGCCAGTAGTTTGTGGTTAACACAGCATTTTCATGAGTGCCCACCACCACCAGTAGCAGGAGTATTCCCAGTTCGCTCCAGCCCCAGGCAAGCTAACCCAGAGACCCAAGCTCCGCTCGCTGGGCCGTTCCCCAGCCACTCCACTCTCTACGGCTGCCGGGTTTGACTCACCGTGGCCTCTGACCATGGACGCCGCACCTCCTCCCCCACACATGCAAATACAGCCGGCCGGCTCCTCGAGGAAGATGGAGGGAGAGCGAGAAACTAAGGCTGAAAGATAAGTGGCAAAGGATGGGATGGAAGGAAAAGGGGAAGGGAGAAAACGATGACTGAGAGAGAAACTAACAAAAGAAACATTGAAGGAACGAGGGGGTGATAACCCTGAAGGGAGTGTGTTCTCTGGTCTCTGAGGTGGAGAGAACTGAGAGTAGGCAGCAGCCCGGGGAGGCTGTAGTCCACACAGCCCTACGTACATACTTTAAACACCTCTCTTTCCTCTCCTTCTCCCTTTCTCTCTCTCCCCCTCTCTCTCTTCAGCCGGCTAAAACACACCCCAGCGCCTGTGTCTGCAAGGCTTACAGTGACCCATGCTGATCTGTGTTTGTGTGTGTGTGGAACAAAGACAGAAAGCGTGTGCGTTCACTGTGCTGAGTTTTCCTTTGCCCTCGGTGTATTTGAGTGTGTGTATTTGTTGTGCATAGACCAGAGAGAAAGTGTTCATTACTTTTTTTTCGACTTTCCCTTATCGTGTGTGTATCGGTGTTTGTGTTCACTCATGATTTGGTGTGTGTGTGTGTGTGTGTGTGTGTGTGTGTGTGTGTGTGTGTGTGTGTGTGTGTGATGTTCCTTACTGGCCCGCTTGTCAGCGTGAGGAGGTGGGCGATGTGAGGAGTGTGAGCGCTGTATCTAGAGTCTCCAAATCCCCTCACCTCCTCTGCACTTGTCTCCTCTCTCCTCCCCTCGACGCTGCTCTTCCTCCTTCTCTCTCCTCCCCGTATTCTCCGTTTCCCCTCCTCTTTTTCTCTCTTATCCATCTCCGCACTCTGTTGTCTCGGTCAGCGTTGTTCCTCTCGCCCGCCAAACTTTGATCCTGCTCTCCGAGCCTCGGCTGGCCTCGCTAACAGCAGCTAAGCTTAGGTCCACCTTCACTCCCACCAGTGAAACACTCATGCCGCACCGCGATGAAACGTGTGCGTGGGGGGGGGCTTACACACATATACACTATACTGACAAACTAAACACACACAATCTTGTTTGCTTATTCCCTCCCTTCCCTCGCGCACACTCCACAATCTGTGGCGATTGGCTCCACTATCACTAAGTGCTTTCAGTAGTTTTTCAGAGCTTATCACACTCCGTTAGCTGTAGGTCAGTCAGCTAAGCACTGTGTGGCAGCCTATTAGGGCTGTGTAAGGCTGTCTAAACAACCGCTTTTCTCCAACCTGGCACGGGCAGACACATGGCACCGCCACGCTGGCCAGGGATCAGCTTCTGTCTGTCTGTCTGACCGCCTGCATCTCCCTCAACTGCCTGGCTTGCTGGGTTGGGCATCTTGCCTGTCAATTCTTCTGTCTGCTGTATTACTGGCCTGCGTGTTTGTTTTATCCATCTGCCTTCCTGCTTGCCAATATGACTGCCTGTCCATCTACCTGTCTACACATTTGTCTTTCTATCTGTCTGTCTGCCTTGAATCCTTCCTACCAAGCCTGGCATGGGCCGCCTTAATCTCAGCTCAACCCACAGCTCCTCTGCTTTTTGTGCCGCCACCATTGTCTGTTGGTGGGGACCTTGCGGCAACACCCACCAATGGCTTACACATTAAGGCACGAGTTGCGGGTTATACTGGGCTATATTGTTTGTGAGCGTGGTATCTCACACTTTCACACACACTTTAGCCCAGCAAACGCCCTGCCTAATTGCATTATTGCAGTGCGGAGGTCCATGGTCGACAAGGCTCAATAAAGATATGAGCCATGGGAAAGACTGAGAAAAGAGGAAGATGAGATAAAATGATGAGGAACAGGAGTAGGGTGGTGTGTGGGGGGTGTTGGGACAGGGAGACAGAAGAGGTAAACGACTGTGAGGGAGAGGACAGGAGGATGACAATTGAAACAATAGGGTTGGACTGTAAGTATAATGGGTATGAATGAGGTAAATAGGAAAAAAGTTGTGTAGGGGGTGAGCACCATAAGGTTCCCAGATAAAGGGATGTTATTGCAAATAATTTAAAATAAAAGAGTATATTGGTGTAGCGTTATTGGTGTTATCGCTTTGTTTTTTAGTGATTTCAGACTTGGTATAAATAAATATTAAATATACTCTATTTCGACTTTGGGTTGAGTGGACAAGTTTTGTGTTGTATCTGACTTTCTTTCACCTCGACCTCAAATATAACCAAAAATAAGCTCATCAACAGAGGCTCGTATTAGTAATAACGGATTCCCACAGTTTTTCTTTTGTGTTGGGCCGACTCATAGCAACAGGTTACAAACTCATTTGGGACTGACGGCGGCCAGGTGCACCCGATAAGACGCTCGACTCCCGGGAAGAGGGAGGGACCGAGAGACTCGCCGCTCCGCGTCTCAATGCGGAGCCGGAGACCTCTTGCAACTTGAGCGTGAGAAAGTCATTCAGGCGGAGAGCGTTTCCAAAAACCCACACTTTGTGTCCTTCGCATCAATGTCTTTTGCTTTGGAACGCCTTTAGTTGCGTTTTGTGGGTAAAATGACCCAGGTGTGCAGTCTACAGCAATGAATCTAAAGAAAAGGGGAATATTGCAGGGAATTCACAATACAAACTAGCGGTCCATCTTGCTAAAGGCAACGTTACGCACACTGCAACTGCACACTTTCTTAATAAAGAATAAAGTGCAATCCTATTCTGAAATGTCCCTCTCATAAAGTGTCTATCATCTATCTACTCAATTACACTCATATTTGTTAAAAGATAAACCCATGTGCGACGTTGCATTCCTATGTCCCATGCGTGCTGGGTTCCGAAGCCGCTGTGCAGCCTGTGTTGTTCCGCGCTGCCTATCACATTCCTGATCTTGCGGCCAAGCCGAGCAGCGTCCCGGCGGCAGGCCGGCCAGAGGCGCGCCTTCCCCCGGCCGCTTGCGCGCCACGTGTCGCGGGGCTCCGCAGCAGCTGGGGCTACGCGTATCACACACGCAGGAGAGCGCGCACTTCAATTTTCCCGGGAATAACATTTTTATTATAATCAAATACAAATCATTTTGATTCTTTTTTTTTTTCTCATTCGAGACTGTTATCGCGATTCGCATCGATTCAGTGGCACAAATGGGTCACACCCATTGACTTTTGATTTGTGTTCCTGTTTGACCACACACAATCAACAATATTTTAAGCGCTGTCTGCCCCCCAAAAAAACAAAAAAAAAAACATGTAAATTGCGCAATGACATTTACCGCTCGGGTGTGTGCGTCGTCTCTCTCTCTCTCTCTCTCTCTCTCTCTCTCTCCCTCGAGTTGTGATAAAGATAAGGGAAATAAAGTTATGGCCTGAACTGTTATGTCTGTGGAAGAAAAGGAGAACAAAAAAAAAACCCCAAAAAGCTCGCTCGACCACAGGCTGGGCGACGCACGGATCGTGCGCTCCCCGGCTCTGGCTCACATTCCGATAGCCCGCTCGGGCTCTCGGTGGGCGTGGTTTTCCCAGGCTCTTAACCCGGCAGCTGCTATTTACCTTCCCTCTAATGTAAACCACCACCGCCACCCCAAGCCCGCCAGCCAAACCTCATAAAGCATCCTGGCACGTGCTCCGTGCTTACTACACCGCCCGCATGCCGACAGATGTCAAAATGCCAAATTTGTACAGCGGTTAAAAAAAAAACCTAAAAAAAAAAAACAAAAAACCCCTTATAGTGTAGTGTAAGTGGGGGGGGGGGGGGGGATTGGAATAAAGTGAGGGTCTCATCGGGATGCGTTTATTCGGCCAAGTATATTTTCAAAAACAAGGAATTTGTCTCGGGAGGGGCGGATGCCAATTGTACAGACAAAAAGCAAAACAAGATATAACAAATGTTTTTTTTTTTTTTTTCCTGTGTTCGTTGTCGTTAGAAGTATATCCCCCCCCCCCCCCGCGTACAAACTGCAGTGCGGCGTTTACCCGAGATGGTCGACCAAACAAATAAAGTGAAAACACCTTTTACACACAGATGCGTTAATGCGTTCGGATGTGTGTGTGTGTGTGTGTGTTAATTCTCGAAAACGAAATGCGATGAAAACGAGAGAAATTGGGGGAAAGTGAATTTCCGTTTAATTAAAAAATAAAAAAAAAAAGAGTCCAATAGTTAAAAAGTTATTTACCTATATGCACTGTGCGGAAGTGCATTGTCAGCAAACCTTGGAAAAAAAAAACAAAAAACCCCAAAACAACCGCAATGAATAGCCGTGCTTTGTTATTGATGTTATTGTAATTATTGTTACGTTTTTACTTCGGAGTTTCCTTCCTTGGAACCGGGGGGAGGGGGTGATCAAAGCGGCCGAGCGGAGCCCGCGCCTCGGCGGCGGCGGCGGGCCGGACGGCCGGTGGCTCGACGTGTTAATATGTAAACTGGATGATTGAGGGCGGCGCTGGCCGGCGGTGCCCCCGAAACCCGACCGGCGGCGCGCCATTGGCCGCGAGCTCCGGCGCCCGACAACCAATGGAAGGGCGCCGACCACGAGCCGTCCTCCCCTCGGCGCCGCGTGTCCCGCGCGCCGATTGGTGGAAAGTTACTGTGGGAAAGAAAGTTTGGGAAGTTTCACACGAGCCGTTCGCGTGCAGTCCGAGATATAAATAAGACCCACGCGAAGCGGCGGCGGCAGACAGACTCCCAGCAGCCGCTCTGACACCACTCCGGGAACACCGGTGGAAAGGATTGTATATCTCAGGATCCCTTTTCTTTTTTTTTTTGAAGGGAGGGCGTTTTCAATTATATCGTCCCCCCCCCCTCTCCTCTGCACCGGTGGACGGACGTATTTGTTTTTTGGGGGGTTTTTTTTTTTTTTGGTTGTTTTTTTTTTTTTTTTTTGCTGTTGCGCTCGTGGGATATCTCGACTACAAAGATGCCTGCCGATATGATGGAAAAGAATTCCTCGTCTCCGGTGGCTGCCACCCCGGCCAGCATGAACACCACGCCGGATAAACCCAAGACAGCCTCCGAACACAGAAAGGTTGGTACCGGCTTGCCCGTGTCTCTGCGCGGCCGCGGCCCCGTCGGACGTCCGTGCATTGAAATGGGTTGAAATCGCGCGCGGAGCTGCGGGGCTTTGCGGGTCAGTGGGGGGGGGGCCCAGTGCGGTAACAATATGTTGATTTTTATTTGTTTTTGGTTTTTTTTTTGTCATGCAGTCGTCCAAGCCCATTATGGAAAAGAGAAGAAGAGCCCGGATCAACGAGAGTTTGGGACAGCTGAAAACACTCATCCTGGATGCCCTTAAAAAAGACGTGAGTAGCAGAAAAGTGGCGTTATGATGATCCACCACCCAACACCTCCAAAAATATATATAAATCTATATATATACACATTTAAAAAACAACAATTGACACTAACCGGGTCTTGTCATTCCTCCCTCAGAGCTCCAGACACTCCAAGCTGGAGAAGGCGGACATCCTGGAGATGACGGTGAAACATCTCCGGAACCTCCAGAGGGCTCAGATGACCGGTGAGTGTCCTGTCCGCCCGCCCGATTATGTCAGGACGCCCATCCTCCCCGTAGGGGAATCCTCGTCCAATTTCAGTTATTAACGACCAATCGGATGTTTTTTATACACAACTCATTCGGGTGATTGTCAACTCACTTATTTTGATCCTTTCTTTTATTTCCTCCACAGCGGCTCTGAACGCCGACCCGACCGTCCTCGGGAAGTATCGCGCCGGTTTCAGCGAATGCATGAACGAGGTCACCCGGTTCCTGTCCACCTGCGAGGGGGTGAACACCGAGGTCAGGACGCGGCTCCTCGGTCACCTGGCAAGCTGCATGACGCAGATCAACGCCATGAACTACCCCGGCCAGCACCAGCTCCCCGCCGGGCCCCCTCACGCCTCCTTCGGCCAGTCCATGGTCCAGATCCCCAACTCGTCTCCGCAAGCCGGCGTCATGCCCATGAACGGGGGCTTGCCGTGCAAAGGGGGCTCCCAAGCCAGTTTGCCCTCGGACGCCACTAAAGTGTACGGAGGCTTCCAGATCGTCCCGGCCACGGACGGACAGTTTGCCTTCCTCATCCCCAACGCCGCCTTCGCGCCCAACGGGCCCGTCATCCCGGTGTACGCGAATAGCTCCAACACGCCGGTTCCCGCAGCGGTGTCTCCCGGTGCGCCGTCAGGCAACACGGACTCTGTGTGGAGACCCTGGTGATGGTCGAGAAGGGACCTTTGAAAGACTTTGATAACACTTTGCTCATTGTAAAATAACTCTTTTTGGATATATTTTTTTGTATGTGCAAATGCGTAAAATGGAAAGAGTATGCACTATATTTGTACAGCCAATAAGGGAGTGAAGTTCATATTGAAATGGGATTTGTATTGTGGAAGTCTTCTCACTGCATTTTTTTTATATTTGAGGTGTCTTGTTTTTTATTTTTATTTTTTATTTTGGTTTTTGTTTTGTTTTGTTTTGGTTTTTTTTTTACCGTGTGATGCCAAAGATATGTCCAATGCTCTTATACTGTTCTTCGTTTTGGAAGACGAATAAATTTGTAAAGATAGCCTATATCAAAGTTGTCCGCCTTCATGCTTTCATCAAAAATGTCGGTTTTATATGCAGGTTTGGAACCTAAAGTTCCGTCGCTCTGAACTGCGTCAACCAAAACCGAAACTAACCTGCGACGATATCGAAAGTCAGGTGAATCAGTCAGCGATCACATGGAAACTTAAAAAACAACACAAACAAACAGTTAGTTCACAAACAAGCCTTCACAGCAACACAGGCACGAGGCGAGGAGCCACGTTTATAACTTAATTTACACTCGCAGGCACTTTTGTATTTGTAGTTCTTTATTTGGCAGGTCATTGCTAATGTAATGAGGCAGGCACTGGGTTTTCAAGGGTTTTGGAAACGTGGGTGCGTTTGAAGAGGTCACGTGCGCCATCTAGCAGCAGAGCTGCGCGTTGCAGCCTGGAGTCCTTTGGCCCAAATGAATGACGTCTATGAACTGATGGCCCCTGGAGAGTTGCTGCCTCCATCTCAAAACAATATAAGGAGTAGGGAATTACAAATGAGAGAATTACTATATTTTTTAACAAAAAAAGGCAACTGTAAACTATAAAACTAAGTTTTCATGCTGAAGAAGAGGGAAGCAGGGTTTTTTGGGTTGGCTTGTCTTAACGTGTGCACTGCTGTGTTAGGTATTGGGAGCATGTTGTTTCTAGGATCAGGAGCTTGAACTTTTACTAACATTACATGATACCTTGTAATGGAATATCTTCATTAGATTGACTATGTTCTGTTGTTATATGGTCTTAGATTGGCAATTTACTGTGTATAGGTGGAACAAAAAGGAAGAAATACGTTTGCATTACAGGTCTTTTCCAGAGGACGGTCAATTTTGGATCTTATCTATCACTTTGGTATGATATTCATCTGCTGCTTTACTTTCTCTCAGATAAGGGGTCTTTGTTCGCTTCATCGACGAAACAGAGCGTTGACGTTGCCATGTATTGCAGTAATGCGTCCTCACATTTATTTTTTTTCCTATGTATGCAATTTCACTTGCTTGCTGCTTTGCAAAAACGACTCCAAAGATATCACAGAGAACAAAGAAAACTCAAGTGACCGAGCTGCTCCGAGATCTGGATTTCTGGCGCACGCTGGAGTTCGGCCGTCGTCCGAGCGGGATCAGTGCATTGCCGGTGTGGTGTAGAGATCTGCTGAGGGCGGTTTCTTTCATCAGAGAAGAGGCGGCTCCTTGATTTGTGTGTGTGTGTGTGTGTGTGTGTGTGTGTGTGTGTGTGTGTGCGTGCTGTGGGGGCGGGGGGTGACAGCACCAGGACATGTTAAACACACCGCCGCAGAACCATGTGGTAGCTCTCCGCTATGTTCTGCCCAGGTGTCTGTGCCCCCTCGAGCGATCCGAGTGTGGCCGGGCTTTGATGGCGGGCGCGGGGGTCTGGGGTTCTGCAGGTGTTTGCAATTATCAATCCGCTAAGAGGCACAAAGTGTGGATAAATGCCATCATTTTGAATTTCCATCACACCTTTTTTTCGTGGGGGCCATGCATCCCCAGATTGAAGCCATCTGTTTTCTTTATGTGCGTTTGTCTTATGTGTGCGTGTTGGTACATTTTGCGTGCGTGTGTGCGTACAAGTTCCTCTGTGCTTAGACATGCCTGGCCAAAGGGCACAAAGGGTGAGGTAGTGGGGGAAACAAGGTGGGAGGGAGTTAAGTGGGGGGGGTTGTCTAGGGAAGGCCTACCGCATGGGGTAACTGTTGATCTCCTGTGAGCCCACCACCAACACACACACACACACATACACACACACACACACACATATCAAACACACACGCACGCAGTGTTCCCACAGCATTCCGGCTGAACTCGGACAGCGGCGCACTTCCTGCCCCGGAGCCCCCGGGCCACAGCTGGACGTGGGACGTCTGGGAGGCACGTGGTGCGACCCGGACGACACCCAGCTGCCCCTCCACCCACAATCTTCCCCTTCTTTCCTCCCTTCCCCTCTTCCTCTCCCAACCAGCATCATCAACCCCCCCCCCCCCCCCCCCCCCCCCCGAGCCCCCAGCCCAGGGGAAAAGCTTTACGAGCCTCTCCAATTACCCAGCGCAGTGGCCGCGCTGCCGGAGTGACCGCACACATGTCACAACATGACCGGGGGGTTAGCTGCCATGCGTGTCCATTAACTTTTCCCACACTCTGCGCGCATGCAGGCCGTGAGCGAGGGAGAGACAGAGAGTGAGAGAAAGAGAGGAAAAAAAAAAAACCTCCCTGCTTCCTCCTCGGCTCCCTAAGTGCAACCATATGGTCTGAATCCCCGTCTCTCTCTCTCTCTCCCTCTCTTTCTTTTTTCTTTCAGCCTCTCTCTCTCTCTCTCTCGCTCTCTCTCTCGGCCCGTCACTGGGGCTGTGTTTGATTGCAGCCCAGACAAGCGAGAGCTTTATGATTTAAGCCCAGGGCTTGCTGTACCAAACCCTGGACTCATTTTGAAGCCAAGCCCCCCCCCCCCCCCCAGCTTCCTCTCTCCCTCCCTCCTGCAGTTGCAGGGGAAGGCTGTTTTCTGGCAGGAAATGAATAGCTCCCAGATGAGCGCAGGAACCTGAGAGGTCGTGAGAAAGAGGCGAACCCCCCTCCGTGGGCCCGGCCTGCTGCCAGCCGCCAGGGGAATGTGGGAGAGCGCCTCTCTGACACACGCGTCAACCCCTCCACCCTCCACCACACCACACCACACCGCCTGACTGACCGACCGCCCGCCCGCCCGCCTGCCTGCCTGCTCGCCCACCCGCCTGCCTGCCTGCCTGCCTGCCTGCCTGGGCACTCAGCCCTATGACAGGAAATAGGCTAAAAAGGGGCAGCCGCTTCTGAGCCAGGCAGCACAGCGAGCCAGGAAGTGGAGCTGGGGAAAAAGTTATGGAAAGGGGAAGAGGATGGAGTGTGTCTTAAAACACTGAAATGGGAAAGAGATGTGTGATCCCTGTGGGTGGAAATGGATTACTGTGTGTGTGTGTGTCTGTGTGTGTGTGCGCGCGCGCGCGGGCATGTGTTCGCACGCGCATCTGACTCCTGACACAAACACATTGTGTGAGGAAGGTTTGATCATTTATAGGCTTTATCCATCCACAACACAAAGCTAATTGAGCGTATAAACACACCTGACGGCTGGAAGTGTTGTAAATGCATAAATGCACTTGAGAAATGTAATAAAATCGAATAATGCAATAACTTGTCCAATCATTTAGTAAAAATGTACTGCACTGTGGGGAGTAATCATATTATTGAAAATGTATTGCATTATTTGGTTTCTACACAGCACCTCCGTCGTCCTCTCAAGGAGGAAGTATATTTATATAAAGACTGGTGTTCCCTGTCAGAATCTTTATTATTCTTTCTAAACAATTTTTATCCCTCATGTTGACGGAATAAACGTGATCTTACTAAATACAAGTCCAGCTCTCAAACAGGATCTCTAACTTGAATCAGCAGTTAGTGGGCAGGATGTTCGGTACATACTGTTTTTTAAAAATGAACTACATATCAGAGGGTAGAATCAAATTTATTAACCAAGCACGTTGTCACGTGCAAAGCAACCAATGTGTGAGATCGTTGTATAAAAGTGTTACATAACATTAAAACAAACATATCTGATGGCATGTACCTTGGGCACCGCGGCATGTTTTCGGAAACTTCTATTGTTCAGCTGCAAACCAGAGCAACCCCAGCGAGGGAATTGAGCGCGTTTAGAAACATCGAATAACGCTCAGACGGCTGTTTTTCTTCTGGTTCTCGTTCTAGATATCCTGTAAAAGCAGAGCTCAGCGAGGAAGGTCTTAAAGGAGGTGTGCTTAATGGTGAAGGATATCCGGAGCGCTATAATTAGTTTATTACTCAGCAGACACAGAGTAGACTGTGACTCACACTCATTAACCTCCGGACGGTATCGCTCTTATCTCTCCGCCTGTCTGTCGCTCCGTCTGTCTCTCTGTCAGTCGTTCTTTCTGTCTCTCTGTCACTCTGTCTGTCTCTCTGTCTGGCTCATGTCCAGGACTCGCTGTGCCTGTCTCTCTGTTGCTCTGTCTGTCGCTTTTTCTGTCTGTCTGTCTATCTATCTATCTATCTATCTATCTATCTATCTATCTATCTATCTATCTATCTGTCTGTCTGTCTGTCTGTCTGTCTGTCTGTCTATCTATCTATCTATCTATCTATCTATCTATCTATCTATCTATCTATCTATCTATCTATCTATCTATCTATCTATCTATCTATCTATCTATCTATCTATCTATCTATCTATCTATCTATCTGTCTGTCTGTCTGTCTATCTATCTGTCTATCTGTCTGTCTGTCTGTCTGTCTGTCTGTCTGTCTGTCTCACTGTCTGTCTATCTATCCTGTCTGTCATATGTTTTTGTATATTTTTAGTCTTTTGTCTTGAAATTATTCTCTATCTTTCTCTCACACACACACACACAGTTTGCACAGGGCTCCTATGGCAACCTGTGGGCCCAATAAACAGGACAAGCTGTGGCAACGCACACCTCAGAGTGTGTGCCCACTCCCCGTTGGCTTGGCCCTCGTGGCAACAATACCGCCCCCCCAACTCCACCCCACTACCCCCACCCACCCACCCACCCACCGCCACCCTTGTTGCCCCATTCAAACGTCAGCCGCTCTGTTTGAAGTCCCGCACCACCCGCTAAATCCACCCGCTTTTCTCACTTAGCCCGGCCTCTCAAGCACAAAAAAAAGAAAGAAAGAACTCCAGCAAAGGTGGTCCTGTGACGCTCAGTGCTTGTTTCCTTTATTGCCCCCAGCATTTAATTGCTGTGTGTGTGTGTGTGTGTGTGTGTGCGTGTGCTTGTGCGTGTGTGTGTGTGTGTGTGTGTGTCTGTGTGTCTGTGTGTTTGTGTGTGTGTGTGTGTGTGTATTTTAATCCCCCCTCCGTGGTTGGACCGGTGAGCATCGGTTTGTAAACATGTAAACATTAGAGGGCTTTTGGTGTGTGTGTGTGTGTTTGTGTCTGTTACGGGGCATGGCAACCATATGAGGCATCATTGGCACATCAGCTCACTCTGACAGTGATGTCCCTGTCACACTGCGCCTTTGTGTCTCCTGTCCTCCAACTCCAACCACTTGGGATTCCAGCGTCGATTGAGTACGAGACCCCCACACCCCCCACACCACCATCCAAGAGACCATCACAACAAACAAATCGACTGGGAAAAACAAGTTCCCACCATGCCAGCCTCCAAACAACAGCCAACTGGTGACTGTTTGCCTGTTTTTTGATGTCACACAAAGAGCTTCCTCATGAAAAACGTCTGTGGCATTCTCAACTGCTTCAAAGCAGGATTTTCCAAACCTTGGGGTCAGAACCTTATTTGAGGTCCCTTGTTGGTGCAGTGTGGTCCCTAAAAATGAATGTATTGTTAAATACAAAATATACAATGTTTTTAAATGTATTAAACAATACACACGTATTATAATAATAAAATATTTAACAATAATAATTATTAATAAATGTGTCCAGAATTCATAGATATCTACTACTTAAGATAATTGTGAGACATGTATTCTAGATGCAATAAATGTGTTATTTTATACAACATTTTAATATATTCTTTCATGACTCACAATTGGTCTATTACCTTTTGCTATGAAATAACATTTGTCTTTTTTTGTCATGATAATCTTTTAGTTAAACAAAATGTATATATATAATATATAATGCCTTTTGACTTTGTGTGCTCCCATTTTGTTTTGAAATGGGAATTGTATGAATATACTGTATTTCAGCATGGACCATGGATGTGTCTTGAACAATGGCCGTTGCTCATAATGTGGAAGATGCTCAAAGAAAGCAAGAAGCAATAAACTGAAATATAACAATATTTTGTTTTATTAAGAACTGTTGTTTTTTTATGTTAAGAAAACAGTTGAATGACACGACAGTTTCCACTGGTTGGCACATAATAGCTTGTGATATAATCAGTGCAACTGGCATAATACACTTGGTTTTGGCTTAAATTCATTTCAGGTCAGTTTTTTATTTATTTATTCTTGGTTGTGTGATTGTATGTACACCATGTATGTATTCATGTGCACTTATTTATTCATTCATTTATTTTGCAATTTATTTCATAACGGAAAGCGGTGCTGGTAGTGGTGCAGCCTGTTGGAGGACTTGCTCTTTGTGGAGTGAAACTCCTGACCTACAGTTCAGAAGTTGGGTGGAGCTCTACGTCAATGTTTGTGAACTTGGGAAGAAATTTCATAGCTCCAACTTTTATTCTAAGGAGGATTTGTTGTCTTTGCTTTGTGTTTGTGTCTGTGCATGTCTGTGAGAGAGAGGGGGAAAGTATTTGCATCAGCAATAGCTTGCATCTGTGTGTTTGGCTTGGTTGCATCTGCGTATCTTTGTTTGCGAGTAACTGCACATTTCCATGTAGCGTCGGTGTGTGTGTGTGTGGGGGGGGGGGTGAGCGTGTGTGTGTGTGTGTGTGTGTGTGTGTGTGTGTGTGTGTGTGTGTGAGCAAGTGTGTGGGTGTATGTTTGTGTGTGTGGGTGTGTGTTTGTGTGTGTGGGTGTGTGTGTCTAAGACCCTACAAAGTTCCTTGAACCACAGCGGGCGAGTGGAACCCTCCCCGCACAAATACTCAGCACACATCATCTGGCGTGATCTACGAGCTCTGCCCTCGCGTGGCTGTTTTCATTTTCCTGCTTTTAACGGGGACCTCCGCTGGGACCCCGGGCCCCTGCAAGATGAAGGGAAAGAGAAGCCAGATTTTTTCTGACCCTTGAATACATCAAACCGGTCCGGATGTCCCGCCTGTATTTACACCCGTGGAGCCTGGGGATGGGGTCCGTGTGCGAGTGAGTGAGTGTGTGTGTGTCTGTGTAAATCCAACATACGGACCAGCTTTTTGTAAAGTCAAGATGATGATGATTATGATGTAATGTTAACATCAAGGTAACACACACACACACACACACACACACACACACACACACACACACACACACACACACCCACACACACACACACACACACACACACACACACAAAGGGGCCTGGGAAACGCAGGGAAATGTCAACAAAGCTGATGGATGGAGTCCTGACTGTGCTTACTGTTGTGTTTGTGTTCGCCGATTTAATGGTGTCGATGGTGATTTGATCTAAGAGGAGCTTAAATCAAATCTGAAGAGAGCATGTAGAGCGTGTACGTGTGATGGGGTTAGCGGTGCAGAGTTTGTGGGGTTTTTTCTGTGTGCGAACACCTGTTGGCATGTGTTCTCTTGTGTTTTGCAGATGAGTGCTCATACATATGTATCCTGATTAGAAAAGAAAATAGTATAGCTGGCATCATAGTCATTTACAAGTATCATATGGACCCAATCATGAACCTCCTAAATCACAGCTTGATATAGTAAAAAGTACGAGTACTACTAGTGTTACTTTCCACCACCACTTGTTTGTCGGCCTGGCTTAGATTTTCTAGTTGTTTGGACACCTTCAATGATGATTTCGGCCTATCGCATTGCTCATTTAATCTCTTGTGTGTCACATGCTACTTAAAAGGTGGGTATCAAGATGGTGAAGTACATTAGGCCCGAGTTCAGCAGGTTCTGTTTTCATAACAGTCTGTTCCCCCTCAACCCATCTGTACAGAGTTGTCTTGATGGCCAATTGGTGTGAGTGGGTTTGAGCTTTCTGGATATTTCCTCCCCTCTGCATTTGAGCATTTCACTGTCGACGTACATTGCATCATGTCTGAGCTCGGGGCCGGTGGTCTGAAACAGAAACACCAAATGGCATTATCCCACCTCCTTCGAACTGCCGTCCACGCACAGCCAGCCTAACCCAGCCTAAAGCGCAGCAAGGCTCCCATGGACCAGCCGTTAATCCTCTTTCGCTTCTCTACAGCCAGAGGTGGGAGCCGGTGAAAAGCCGCAGTGAAGCTGGTCACCTAGATATGGAACTGTGTGTGGAGATGTTACAGACGCATTGCCAGCCGTGTGTGTGTGTGTGTGTGTGTGTCTGTGTGTGTGTGTGCATCCGAATGTGGGTATGTTATGATTTAGCTCGTATGTATCACAGAGTGTGCATGTGTGTGCTTGTGCGCAAACTGCAAGTGTAGGTGTGTACAAGCCCGAGTGGTATGGTGTTCTATGGCTTTGCATGTGCGTTCCCATCCTCCCACCTTTGCCTGTGCATCCACAGAACTTCCCTTTTGATCATCGTGTGCTCATATGCTCCCACCGGATGCTGTTATCTGGGCTCCTCTTTGCATCATGGTCGTGACGAATGTGGACAAATACGGGCGCATAAAGCTAGAAGGCCCTGACGCGTGAATAGGTTTGTGAAGTCAAGTTTCTCTGCAAAATGGCACCAATGGGATTATAGAGGTGGGCATCGAAATTGAGACTTCAGAAATCCAACTGGCACATGTCTCAGTGTAACGTGTGCTGCTGTGTAGTCCATTGCTGTTTGCGTTTGTCTGCAACCAGTATCAGCCGTATTCAAAGAAAAGTTTCACAACCATTCCCATATAGACTGTGATTTCAAGTTGACGAGCCACCAAACTGCTGTATAATGTACAAGTATAGTAATGAAATATGTTTTTTATTACTTTAATCAATTCAGTGTTAAATTAGTACCCTGTGGTCCAGTGGCACCTTCCTTGGAATTTTCCCACAGACGATTGTAATTTCCCCGGGCATGTGAACAGTGGAGGGTATGAGCATCTCTGATCACTGACATTTTGACGTGACCACATTATTTGCATGATCCTATAATCTAAATCTGGCATGTTCATTTCCTTCTCAATGTGACCAAGGCATTAGTGTGATTAGCATGTGGCATCCGGCTGGACTGACAAATGGAATCAGCCATCCTGGCGCACAGTAGAAACGTCGAACAGAATCTACACAGCTTGTAATAACTGGACGAAATGACACCCCCAATTGAAACGCACACACACATACACACACTTATGCCCAACCTATCTTTTTTTCCCCACATGTATTGAGCAGAATCACTCTCCAGTTGCTGAGCGTTGCCCTTTTCCTCCCTGAGG
>NC_137193.1:49849769-49869769 GCF_960531495.2 Zeus faber
TTACTGTACCTGCACTAGTAGCCTCTATGTATTATGTCAAAAGGTTTAAAGGAAAACTTGGGTATTTAATTATCTAAACCTGGGGTTTTGTTTTTGCTGTCATTGGGAGTCAACCCGTGTGATTGGCGTCTCTGGCTCTGAATCTTTTAAATTGATTGGGCATTGAGAGAATAGTTTCAGTTTGCAGCTTAGTGCACAGCAGTCGGCTGAAGCTTTTCTTTCAATACCGGATCAATTTAAAAGATTGTGACACGAGATTGATTCCCAATGCACATAAAACACAGTTTAGGTCAGAAAAAAACAGGTTAACAGGGCCAAATAAATTCAACCATATGATCGTGGCTGAATTTTTTGAGCCGACCCAACTCTCCAAACCTCTTGGAAGTATCTGTGAACTAAACATTCCCTGAGATGGTGATGGAGATGGTAATCATATTGATGACCCTGAGAACAGGGCAACATTCCTACACCCCCCCCCCCCCATACACACACACACACACACACACTTTCTCCACTCTCGAACCCCCTGCTGTCGTGTAATAAATGTTCGGGGCAGTAATCAATTTGCAATGCTTGCGGAGCATCTCCCTCGCTTTAGCCTGTAAAGAGAGAGCGAGAGAGAGAGAGATAAAGAAAAAGCAGAGAGAACAGAGAAGAGAAGAGGTCCTGCCTGCGAATGTGGCGAGATGGTGAGGAGAGGAGGAGTGAGGGTGGGGGGTCTGGCAGAGAAAGGACTTCCCGTGGCGTAAATAGTATTCATGGCTGACATGAGTGGTCATGGAGGATAGACGAGGGTCTTCTTCTCTGCGGAGATGGGGTTGACTCATTCTCAGTCTGGCCTTTCTTCCTGACGCGCTTCGCCAAGGGGCTCCTTTGTGCCCAAGCAGCAGGTAGCTGGATTGACAGGTCAACTACCCATACACACACACACACACACACACACACACACACACACACACACACTCACACACACATGTACACATTCATGCACATTCTCTGTTTTATCATATCTCGTCATCTCCCACTCTGTGCAAGAGTGTGTGTTGGAGTTTGTGCATGTGTGTGTTACATGAAGACATGAGGAAAGCCTTAGACACATACTCCAAATGATGTGTGTGCATGCGTGGGTGTATGTGTATGGAGTATTTATATCCTTTTGTACAAAATTTCTTGTTTTTAACCATCTAGCTAGAAATTAATTTAGCAAAGATGCAAATATTCTGTATTTAACTCCGGTTAACTAAATTCCCTGGACAACATAAAGGAAAACATTCCCTTAGCACACATTCTTCTAGAGAACAGATGTAACAGTGATTTGGCGGATGCACGAATTCTTCGATGCCTCGTTCCTTTCTCTTTCTCCTACCATAGTAACTAAAGCTGCTTGCCCCAGTGGGTGGTTAGAGGGACTGTGCGGCTGCAGAATAAGGCCGCCCACTTAGCAAACGGCCTAATCGAATAACTGCCTCAGCATGGCGCCCAGTGTGAGAGTCGTCCACAGAGGGGGAGCTTGACCAGGGGTTCCAGGTACCTTTCATGGCCGCCTGGCAGGGTCGACTCCCGGGCTTCAGTATCCTGCTGCTAGAAATTTGTAGGCCCCCTCTGAGTGTCTTTCTGAGAGTGTCAGGCGCAAGGCCCCTGATGAGAGATTTGTTGATATGATAACTTGATTAAGTCCCAGGATGGATGACATGGTTGCGGAGAGCCAGTCAGTAGCACCCGGGGAGGCCCTGACTCCGCTCCTTAACCTCTCCTCAGGAGACCAGTGCTCTACACCTGCGTATAGGCAGTGAGGCTCAAGGCCAGTTAAGAGGTGAAGGATGGTACAGTTTGACATCCTCCTTGCACTTTGGCCTGAAACAAACGGTGCTGATGCTGCTGAAGTTATGTTACTTCGGAGTGAAGCATTCTCAACTGGAAATTAACATCGTGCACAATTAAAGTAAAAAAAAAAAAAATTGGTTTGACAATTTATAACATGTTTTAAAGTTGATCCAAAAATTCCAATCCATTGATTACTTTTCCTCCAAGCAATGGCATTCAACATGTCTTGATTGTCAGTACTTATTTATTCATGGGGAAAGGCGTTCCAAGTATTCTTGCCATTTAGAGTTTGATATTAATTCTAACGTATAAATAAATGGTAAACATAGTAGTAAACCCCGTCTGCCATGTGAAAGAGTCCTCCGGGGTTGTCAGTATGCTGCTGATATGCAGAAAGCTGCACACCAACATTTAATTCAATGTAATCATTCACAAGGCACATCAATCATTTTCTTGTGCATAGAACACTGTTATTGACTGTGGTTCAGGGGGAGTTCATGGCTGAAATCAGACGTTCGAAAATCCTCCAGGGTTTTATTAGCTGAGGACCGGAGGTGCCCTCAACCTCTCCTCACTTGTCTTCACCACTGCCAAGAGAACAGTGGAACACTTTGGGTGCACAATACTGACCCTGTTCTTCCACTCAGGTTATTTGCAACGCAGCGGACTGAGGCCACTCAAGTCAATTAAGTTCACATCACCGCTTCGGCCAAACAAGTGATTGTGGTGATATGAGGAGTGCTACAGACCAAACAGGAGCCTCCCCTTCCCAGCCCAGGCATTGAGGAGCAGCAAAAAGGACACCAAACAAAGGGCGGCCCCTCTGTGTCTCAATGACTCCTCTCTTTGTTGCGTCCTTGGGCGCCATAAAGGAAGAGGGACGCTCTTGTTTGCCCAGGAGGTGGTTTAATGGCCCCAAGCGGAACAATGGCGCCACATTCAAGCCAGCCATAGGGGCTCATTATGAGGGGCCATCCCAAAGCACGGGGTCCCTGGACGTTCCCACTGAAGCCCTGAGTGAATGGTGACGATGGGCGGGGAGGGCTGGGGAGGGCGTCCATGATGGAAAGGAGGGAGAAAGGGCACCATTGAGGTGACAAGCAGGTTCCATCTGCCCCCAATGCCTCCTCACCTTGCATCACGACAGCTAGGGCCCCCTCACTCACAAAGGGCAAATTTAGTGTGTCGGGTTGGCTTAAAACGCTCACTTTAGAGGCGACCATTGAGAAAAATATCAACACCGCGGACCACGGAATGCTGCATTCAGCTTCTCCTTCCCCCTTCCCATTGACCAAGTTCCTTTTCCTTTTCAGACCTTTTCTCCTCTCAGATCCATTGAAAGCTCACTTCTCTCATCTCGCAAACGTGCCAGACCAGCCTATTTTTCCCATACCTTGCAAAGGGGCGGATGACAAGAATTAAGTTAGTTCTGGCCCAGCCCAGAGTTTTGTCCCATGTGAGCTATGGCAGGTATCTGTGGCCATGAAGAGATGGATCATCCATCACGAGCCAAACCTCTCTGCTGACCTGACACAGGCACTGAGATCCTTAGGGGTCAATGGGAGCAGCGTAAAGTCAGAGCCACAGTCAATCTGTTTGTTGGCCAGTTGCTGTATTATAATGACAAATGAGGATTATAATGACGATGTAGATGAGGATGGATAGAGGCAAGTAATCTGTTGAGCACGGCTCCTTGATTTTGTCGACAAAGTTTAACAAAGGATGCAACCTAAACAGTCATGATTCCACTATTTGAAAAGATCCTCAGAATTCTGTTGTTGAATCTTTATTATTCCTCAAAATACAACTGAACTCCCCAGTAAATCTTATTTTGTGAAGTGAAAACATGTCCTTAATTTCCATATTACATATTTTTTAGCATCTCTTTTTTTCGCATGATCTTCCTTTGCTCAAAGAAATATCGAAGGTCCTTATTGTTCTAACCTTCCTGAGCATTTGATTGCTAATATGAATCTTGCCCATCTAAGAAATGGGGATCATTGTTTTTTGGGAGTCATGACAAAGTTTCTCGATACACAAACTTTAGTTTAATACAGTATGTTAAAAGATGTTGTAATGAGCTAGACTTTCATTGTATTGCATTGTATAATTATCCTCTGCCATGTCTGGTTGAATAGAACATCTTCCAAGTTTTCATCAGAGCTGGCACATCAGTAAACCGGTCGTTGTTAGTCATGGTGTGACACTTGATTTTTCAGCAACTATTTCACGGATCCTGAACGATGAAAACGATGATTGAGAGTGCTGCAATAATGATTCTCAGGACCCTTTCGGCAAAGGCCATGGGAACAGCAAGAGCAAAGAAACATACACAATCGTCCAATGTCTGTGAACGCATGAGAAATCCTCTCACTGCAGCAGATCTGAGCGACAAGTCCTCTGTGGTCGCCACACCACTCGTCGGCTCATAGTCCCTGGGACGATCTCCCAGACACCCTACTGTGCAACTCAGCAGGGGCCACTCAGCGAGGGCCACAGCGCGAAGTGGGTAGTGGACTCCTGGGGCAGCTAGCAACCCATGTCGCACCAGGCATTGTATTGCGTGTGTGTGTGTGTGTATCTGTGTGTGTACGCGTGTGTGAAAGAGAGAGAGGTCTCTGTCTGTATTGAGTATGAAACTCTGTAAGTTTGTAAGTTTAATCACATGCTCCCTCCTTAGGTTTTTCATGCATCATTCTGTGTGTTTGTTAGTGCTAGTGCACATACACATAATGTGTGTGCACGCTTTATACTAAGTGCACCCCTTTGTTCCTCTGTGAGCAAGTGGGAGAAAGGCATTTTTCCACCAGATGCCTTTGCTCCCAGAACTCCTAGCGGGATGCAGCTGAAACCCCGCTGGGGTAACACAGTCAGGAGGAACGTCTCCCCACAGGGGCAGTCCATAACCCCCAGTGATGGAACACATCAGTTTTCTTGTCGGCCTGGTCTGACATGCATAAATGTGCTGTTCATGGTGGCACATCCACGTGAAAGAATGTGTATGGCAGGAGTTCTTTATTTGGCTCTGCAGGAACCTGTGTTCACTCTTAGCCATGGGGAGCAGTTAAAAATCGGTTAGAGCAACATGTTTTCTATCTTTCAGTTAAGCCTTTGGTAACACTTCTGTATAACGTGTTAGAACTCTTAACATACAATTAGGAATGGTAACTTAACAACAATAATAATTGTATAATCTATGTATATACATACTGTGTATTTTATATATATATATATATATATATATATATATATACAAAGCTTTTAAATCTGCTGAAGTACATTATTAGAATGGCATCTCAGGGTTCATATACTATAAAATAAAAATTATAAATCATACCATCGTATATAGAGTGCTGACTTTGTGTTCAATATTCAATTATTTTGCATCAATCTAACTGCAAAAGATATACTACTCAAAAACAAATATAGGTAATAAAAGGAAATGACAAAGCTGGAAATTACGTCAGAGCTGCCATTTGGAACCCTCTTCTATCCAAGGCCAACCCTAAAGACGCATAACCTATAAAGAGCAGAAAACCTGTACCCCTGACTGATAGAAAAAGTAATACGGTCCGATGAGTCATCATTCACCTTTTCCCAAAATTGGACGGTAATTGATTTCATGTGTTAATAGTGAAATGCAACCATTTTCAGAGGGTCAACAGTAAATATCTTTGTATATATTTGCTGGTTTAGAGCCTCAGGTGCCTCTAGTCTCAGTGTTGACTTTTTAACTTTGCTGGGGTTTCATGGAGAAAACAGGCAAAACTGAGCTGCAGGTGTCCTTTGAAAAGAAAAATCTGAAGACGTTTAAAAAATAAAGTGGAGTACAACGGGGCTGTTTTTGGAAAGCGGCGCATTTTACTGATGATACCAGCGAGACTGTGCGCTCGGCGCTTCCTTACTTCCAGAGACGAGAGAAAGATATCAGAGGTCAGTGTTTTCAGCCTCCCCAGCCCACATATCCCCCTCTCCCTGCTTTCAACTGCTCCATCACTTGAAGCGATCCATCGCTAAATGATTATATCATCACTACACAAGATTCTTCTTCCAGAGCCAAAACGCACCAGAAAACAAAGCTAACGGAGGAGAGGGTGGGTAGAAAGAAAGAGATAGAGAGGAGGTGGGAGGAGGGAGGAAGCAAAAAACACAGAAGAAAGACAGGGCCATGCGTGGCCACGGATGACTCCAGGGGTTGCTTGGGCATAAAAGACAGATGCTTCACTCTGTCTATCTTCTCGCTCTCTCACCCTCCTGCTCTCTCCCTCTTTCCATCTCTTCTTTCCTCACTCCTGGCCTGTGGAGAGCGCGTGGTGGTTCGCTTGCCTCCAGCCAGCCTGCCAAATGATGAAAGACTCTGGCACCCAGGGACACTCGGAGCCCGGACCAGAAGCTCAGAGCCAGAGAAAACGCTTGCTTTTCAACTGAGCAGTTTTTTCCGACTATCGCTCCTTTTTTTGGAGTCAGTTTTCCTGCATTAGGGCAGGCTTAGGGCTTCTTTTTTTTCTTTTGTTACAGGCATCCACACCGCAGTCTGGGAGCAGAGGGGCCTCATCCGTGGCCTCTCAGGAGAAAGGTGGATGTGAGGAAGGAGTGTGGAAGAGGAGGCTGAGGGCATATTGATGGGCAGGGGAGTGTGTGTGTGTGTGTGTGTGTGTGTGTGTGTGTGTGTGTGTGTGTGTGTGTGTGTGTGTGTGTGTGTGTGTGTGTGTGTGCGTGTGTGTGTGTTTTGCATTTGTCTTAGCGTTTATGTGTGTCTATGTGTGCACCTATGTGTGTTTATGTTTCTGTGGGGTGTAAACGAAATGTGATTGCGAAGACACAAATATTCCTCCCACCCTCATGACCCTGTTGTCCTTCAGGTTTCTGGAGAAACAATAAACATGAATATTTAGCTAAAGCTTTGTTTTTTTCTGTATTAATCATTTAAATAATCAGTTGGTGCACATGCCTAATTAATTTTTTTTTTTTGATAAACTGTTGTCATGAGTCAAATATGACATAGATTAAATATGAGTATAATGGCATGAACATTTGATTCTGTAAGTTTTTTTTCTGTCTATATGTATATACACACGTTCCAAATTATTATGCAAATTGGCTTTAAGTGTCATAAACATTACATTTTTTGTTTTTCAATTAAACTCATGGATGGTATTGTGTCTCAGGGCTCTTTGGATCACTGAAATCAATCTCAGACACCTGTGATAATTAGTTTGCCAGGTGAGCCCAATTTAAGGAAAACTACTTAAGAAGGAAATTCCACATTACTAAGCAGGCCACTGGTTTCAAGCAATACGGGAAAGAAAAAGGATCTCTCTGCTGCCGAAAAGCAAATATTGCAATGCCTAGGACAAGGTAAAAAAACAATGGCTAAAATGCCATTACAAAGCAGCAAACAGGTATTTGAAGCTGCTGGTGCCTCTGGAGTCCCGCGAACCTCAAGGTGTAGGATGCTCCAGATGCTTGCAGTTGTGCATAAACCTACTATTCGGCCACGCCTAACCAATACTCACAAGCAGAAACGGTTGCAGTGAGCCCAGAAATACATGAAGATTTATTTTCAAACAGTCTTGTTTACTGATGAATGCCATGCAACCCTGGATGGTCCAGATGGATGGAGTAGTGGATGGTTGGTGGATGGCCACCATGTCCCAACAAGGCTGCGACATCAGCAAGGAGGTGGCGGAGTCATGTTTTGGGCCAGGATCATGGGGAGAGAGCTGGTAGGCCCCTTTAGGGTCCCTGAAGGTGTGAAAATAACCTCGGCAATGTAGAGAGTAGAGTTTCTGACTAGAGAGAAAAAGAAGAAGCGTGCCTTCCATAGCAAAATCATCTTCATGCATGACAATGCATCATCTCATGCTGCAAAGAATACCTCTGTGTCATTGGCTGCTATGGGCATAAAAGGAGAGAAACTCAAGGTGTGGCCCCATCCTCCCCCGACCTCAACCCTATTGAGAACCTTTGAGGCATCCTCAAGCAAAAGATCTATGAGGGTGGGAGGCAGTTTGCATCAAAACATCAGCTCTGGGAGGCTATTCTGACATCCTGCAAAGAAACTCAAGCAGAAACTCTCCAAAAACTCACAAGTTCAATGGATGCAAGAATTGTGAAGGTGATATCAAAGACGGGGTCCTATGTTAACATGTAACTTGGCCTGTTAAGATGTTTTTGATTGAAATAGCTTTTGATTTCAGTAAGAGACGCCCCTTTCCTTTCCCGCACGATCCCCACGATCCCCCTACCAGCCGGGTCCTGTGGTGCCGCGTGACGCTGTCTCCCCTTCTCATGTTGTCCCCTCTCTGTCCCCCGACACCTCCCAGGTTGGTGCTGGTGCGGGAAATAAGGGAGCTGCTCAGACATCTGGGCAGAGGTGCGTGCACTGAACTGGAACTGAACCGGCTGGTCCGGGTCGCCAGCCCGCCAGACCCCTCTCCTGGTTGGGAAGGGTCCTATCATGTACTCGTAAGGCTACAATGGGATAGACCCGGAGGGATGCTAGACCTTATTAAAGAAAACTGGGAAAAAGGTCCTAGCGCCGATAAGAACAAGATACAGTTTGTTATGGACCTGAGAGCAAAGTTACACACCCTGATTTGGCCGTTATCAGGGGAGAATTTGCTCTGCTCAGTCAATACGCATTGAGAGACAAGGTGTGAGTGTTGCTCCCTATGTCCAGCACTAAATTGCTCGCAAACAGTCAAGGGCCTTTTGTGGTCACACGGCAGGTTGGAGAGGTCAGTTATTGAGAGAGGGGGCATCCATGGCTCTGGTTACACCAGTCATTGAGCGGGATGAGTTGGGGCAGGAGGTTCCAAAAGCGGACAATCATACCATGGCACTGCTTAGTAAGCATCTCTCTCAGTCCCAGCACGTGGCCACAGTTCAGCGTCGCTTCTCTGATGTTTTCTCCTCCCTGCCAGGCCTCACTTCCCTCATACACCACCATATGGAGAAGACCCCGGGGGCGAAGGTGCGCTTTCCACCGTATCACCTGCTCGAACATAAAGTCAAGATCATGCAGGCGGAATTAGAGGCCATGCTGGACATGCAGCTGATAGAGCAGTCCTCAAGTAACTGGTTTAGTCCCATCGTGCTGGTGGGTAAGCCCGATGGGTCAGTCAGCATAGACGACTGAGGGTGAACGCGGTGTTAAATTTCGACACCTCCCCAGTGCCCCAGGTTGATTAACTTCTCGACCAGTGAGGTATGGATGTTTTTTTCATGACACTTGATTTAACCAAGGGCTACTGGCAGATTCTCTTGTCTCAGGAATCCAAGAAAAAATCAGCATTCTCCATTCTGTTCAGGTCGTACCACTTTCGCACTCTTCCGTTCAGGTCGCTCGGTACCCCAGCTACCTTTCAGAGACTCATGGACCGTGTCCTGTGTCTGCATGTAGCATACGCCATGGCCTATCTAGATGACATAATCATTCACAGCGACCCCTGGGAGGGGCATATATAGCATGTGGGCACAGTGCTTGAGTCACCGCAAACCCAAAGAAGTGTGCCGTGGGACAGAGGGAGGTACAGTATATTGGGTACCACTTGGGTGAAGGCCTGGTCCGACCCCAGCTTGATAAAACCGCTGCGGTCGTGAAAACACAGAGACCAAAGACCAAGAAAGAGGTGAAGCAGTTCTTCTACTATAAGAGGTTTGTACCAGACTTTTCAGAGCAAACCAGGCCCTCGTCCGACTTAACTCGAAACGGTACTCCAGATCCAGGGGCGGACCAAGGGGCGTGGTTAAGCTGCGGCGGCAGATGGCAGCATGGTTTCCTTCCCTGCGATGATACAGCTGCCCCAGGTTGGCCGAATCAGCACCAGTGCGCCGCTGATTGGGCAGGGAGCTTTCCTAATGTTTGTCTGTCTTGCAGAGAGGGATCGGCACACATGCTCGTCAGCTGACCAGGAGACAGACTGGAGTGTTGTTCCTCCTGTGCCCAAAAGTACTATTCTTTATCATTTATCCTTTTGGCCAGTGAGCCTTTTTGTTCAGTTTTTAAAATTAAATTCTCACCATAGTGGCAACCGACAGCAAGAAATACTCTGTCTCCCTCCTTAAACCCCTATCTGTGGGCAGAGACGCGTACATTATTATACATGCTAATCAATGAAATACTTACAAAATTACTAACGCAGGGATTTAGATTAAATTAGACATATATTTAAACATTTTATTTTATGAAACTACTCTTGTGCATTGAATCAGTGTTCTGTTCTTGCCGAACAAAAATAATCAATTAATTAAATTTTAGTCCAAAGCCTCAACATAAAATATGAAAGCATGTATAAAATTTACACTGCATAGAAAAATCCAGAATATGTGTGTGTGTGTGCGTGTGTGTGTGTGTGTGTGTGTGTGTGTTTGTATGTGTGTGTGCATGTGTGCGCAAAGCAGAGCAGCCCAGAGTGACCTGGTCTCATGTCAACCTAAGTCAACATGTCGTGGACGCCCCTGGTTCTGAGGACAGGCTCTTGCCAGAACTCTGGCTCCCTGCCATAATCCTATTTAAAACAGAGGTGATGCAAGGAGCCAGCAATACCATCAAGATGTGTATGTTTCTGTTTTCTCTCTCTTTCCTTTTATTACAGTAAAGCTTTTTCCTTCAAAATTCCATCCAGGGGTGTAATCCTCTATCTTACACCATTCGCTCTGTTCATCATGCTTGGTTTTTCATCCCTGTGTGAAGAAGGGAAGGTGAGGAAACTACAGGAAAGAGCTGACTGAGTTTGGATGTGCATCAGGGAGAATGAGTTGCAAGTAACCCAATCTCAGAGGGAGCTCAGTGTTCAAGCACAGTATGTACATCTTTACCGCTTGTTTGTCTGCGTTTTGTGTGTGCGTTTGTGTGTGTGTGTGTGTGTGTCCGTGTGTGCGTGCGTGTGTGCGTGTGTCTGGTAAGGTAGTGGTGTGAAAGGTAGAGTTCAGAGTCCATATCCATGAGCGAATCAGTCTCAGGTGTGGAGGATGGCTGAGCACCTGTGTGGACCCAAGGTGGTGGAGGTGGTGGAGGTCGTTGGTTGGGGTTAACCTGTTAACCCAGGCCACTCCGTGGACTGTGTGCTGCAAGCGCAGATCTTCTAAATTGGAGCCATGTTGCAGGGGATTAAGCGTGCGAGCTCTGGTTTTGGGCAGGGTTTGGACTAGTGATGCAAGACTCGCCAATGATTCATTCACATCAAAACAAATCGACTGAATGACTCAGGAGTCGTTAGGTTGTTTTGTTCACGACTCTGTAACTGCGGCCAGACACACAGGCATTCACTGAGTCTTCGAGCATCTACAAAATGATCCGTGAGTCGCGAGTCGCACATATGCCTAAAGCAGCCCAGCGACATGACTAATAAACTCTTTAAGTTTAGTTTGAGTGGGTGAGCGAGAGAGAGCGCGAGAGAGAGAGAGAGAGAGAGAGAGAGAGAGAGCGAGAGAGAGAGAGAGAGAGAGAGAGAGTGAGTGAATCTTCGACTTTGATGAAGAGATGTGGAAAAAAGGCAGAGGCGGTTGGCATAATTCCTGTTGAATGTGATTGATTCACACATTGCATTTCGCCCTAATGAATATTTGTAACACAATGAAATGATTCTGGGGAGGATTCCATTCACAACTTAGAGGAAATACCTACTCTTCTGACTCTCGTTCATCATTCACAAGAAGTACCCCCCCCCCCCCCCACACTTTACTGGCCCGTGCGATACAATCAAATTAATTAAATGAATAGTCAGAAAATTGTAGTCTGAAGAGAGCTGAACCTTTCATTACTCGTTTGGAAGGATGGAGCTGGAAGGGACATGCATGTGTCTGCAGTGGCAGGCAGGGAGGCAGGGAGTCATGCAGGCAGAGAAGCAGGTAGGCAGGCAGGTAGGCAGGCAGGCAGGCAGGCAGGCAGGGAGGCAGGCAGGGAGACAGGCAGGCAGGCAGGGAGGCAGGCGGGAGCAGAGGCCAAGAGGGATCCTTGCATGGGCCCTCCATGTGTGGCGGATGTTTTCCACAAGCGGAGCAGCCAGCTTGGCCACAGCTGTCCAAACCACAAGCCTTGGGAGAGGAGGAGGAGAGGAGGGAGGGATGTGGAAGGAGTGGATGGGGAGGGAAGGGGGGTGGGGGAGGAGGGGGGTGGTAGTGGCGAGCTTGGCAAAGGTCAGACAGGCTGAGGCGGCTGGGAGTGTGGGAACTGTCCGGGAAGGCATGTGCGAAATGCTCTGAGACGAGGTATCACTTTACAGCCAGACCGCCTGAAGGAAAGGAGTGCATGTGTGTCAGCAAACTCTCTCCAACACACACACACACACACACAGACACACACGCACGCACGCACACACACACACACACACACACACACACACACACAGTCCGTCCCCACGCACGCGCGCACGCACACACGCACGCACACACACACACACACACACACACACACACACAGCTGTGAAAATCCCTGCTGTTGAACAGAGTTGTCTTTGAGTGCAACTTGTGTCAACAGTAAAGTCTGTGTGCTGAACTATGTAGCACGTGTGTAACATGAATTCATGTCAGGCAGCACTGACTGCAGCCCCGTATCAGGGAAAATTAACCTGTTGCTCTGTTGATACTGTTGTGGTCTTGAAGCAACGCACGGCGTGTGCTGTTAAACGGTTCCAAATTGATGTGGAGACTCTTGAACGTTCTGAGCAAAGCAACAACTGTTAAATGCGCTCACATTTAGCTTGGTAATATCTCCTGCTTGTCTGACACTTAAGCGATTTTAATGGAAGACACACTCTCCACAGCTATGTTGCACATGTGCCCTCACTAAACCCACCCACACACACACCCATAAATGCATAAACTTAAACACTGGAAAGCTACAGTACCATGCCTTGTGTGCCAGGTTTATCCTGGTGCCGCCTGTTACAGACTAAACCTGTTTCCAGGTTTAATCTGCTTTAGCCGGGTTTAGCCTGGCTTGACTTGATAGGGAGGCCAACACAGCAGGCAGGTGACAGAGGACCAGTTGCACTGTGAAGGTGTCCTGACATGCTCTGCTCCAGCTGCACCCCCTTGTTAGTCCCTCCTGCGTGATGGTCCCTTTTCAGTCTCTGTTTATTAGGCTTCCTTTTCTGTAATTTATCTAGGCCTTCACTTTTAATTTGGTAGGCTACCGTTTGCATTTGGCGACTTATGCAAACTGACTGGAAAAACTTTAATATACTGTCCTTGTCGCATAACAACAGATTACAGTGACCAGACGTCCCGGTTTTCGAGATCTGCACTAAAGCACTAAAATGTCCTGGTTTTCAGCATTCACTACCAAATTGTCCCGGTTTTCAATAAAAACAATAATAATAATATTATAATTGTTTTCAGCGCTTACACTGTATAGAGGCAAGCTGGAAAGAGAGGGCACGAAGATCCCACCCGAGAAGCGGGCGCTGTCAACACCACGCCCACTCCCTCGCTGTGAATTGTGTGCTTTCAGGGGTGTGCGTGTCTGCACTCTCTTCCCGTACTCCAACTCCTTCACAGGGTGGAGCCTTTGAAGAAGTCGAATCACAATTATTTGCTTTTCCAGGGTGTGTGACAGCCCCGCCCCCCCGTTTTGTATTCATCTGAATAGGATGTGGCTTACCGCCATGTGTACATTTTTGTACAGACTGAATGGTGGGTAAATATGATCTCAGCTCCGCTTGTTGTATCCACAAGAATACACCCTCACAAATTCTCAAAGGCCCTTTTTTGTAGCCTGACATCAATTCCCGGGTCGGAACCAAGCTCGACGATAGGTCGCAGAGGAGGGCCCTCCGATCCATTACAATAACTACCAGTGGCAGCGGTCACATTGTTTCCGCACGCTGAGTTGACGTAGCGTTCCTAAACAGGTAATTATCTCTGGGCGGGACATTGTTCCCCCTTCCCGGTCGTGAGGCGGAACATGGATCCTAGCACTCGCTGGAGGGGTGGGGATGGAGGAGTGGGGGGGATTGATTGAGGGGGAGAGAGAGGGAGAAGGAGGGAAGGAAGGAGAGCGATTGGGATGGGATTGCAACACAGTGTTCAGCTGGGGAGACGGAGGTTTGAAGCTGAGGTCCATGTGTGGAAGAAAGAGTCGTATTGATTTACAGGCGAGTAAGTCTGTTTGGAACAAGAGAGAGTATATGTGTCTGAGTGTGTGTGTGTGTGTGTGTGTGTGTGTGTGTGTGTGTGTGTGTGTGTGTGTGTGTGTGAGTGTGTGTGTGTGTGTGTTATCTACAAGCCATGAGACAACCTCTCCCAGTTTCAGTCCCTCGTGTTGAGCCCCAGTCATCCTTCACCCCCGAGTCACGCGATAGCTGTCCGTGGGCGCCTGCCAGGGCCTTTGCGGCCTCCGCGCAGCAGACCGTCCTTTCCATTCCCAGGGGCCCAGGAGCTGCAGCGCGGCCACGGCGCACACTGTTTATGTCCTGTGTAATTGCAGACCTCAGCCTGACTCGGAGGCCGGCGTCTGTCAAAATAGCCCAGCGCTCCCTCCGGCGAGTGAGGCCCAAATCACATAAACGACCACAGAAGTGCACCGCACACCCCTGCACAATATACACACCCACACACACACATACACACACACACACACACACACACACACACACACACACACACACACACAAACACACACGCACACACACACACACACACGCACACACACACACACACACACACAGACAAACACACACACACTCACACACACACACATCCTCACCCCCACCACCATTATCAGGGCCACCATTGACCAGGCAGACCGATTGTCCGGAGTGGAAATTACAGTGAATTTGCTCTATGATTTGTTATGTTATGGATGACCACCTGCTGTCCATAACTGTAATAAGTCAATGATTACGTTCATGCAGAGATGCACATACACACACATGAGTGTGTAATAAAGAAAATATTGGAGTTTATTTTGCTAACTCCTTGTCCACTTAATACACAACACAACACTCAAATATGTACACACTCACATACTTCCCCAACCTTCTACCCACCAAACACACAACCGCACATTATGCCTGTTCCCTTGATATGGCAACACACTCACACACACACATTGTTTCTCTTCCATGGCCCCTGACTGACGCTGGGGCCTCCCCTTGGTCCCACACCTCGAGCAGGCAGCCGTGTAATGGGGCCCGATGCAGGGATTGCTGGCAGACATCGTGGAAACAGCAGCAGCATGATCCTTGTTAGTCTGCATGATGCTAGCTCGCCAAAGGTCTCCGGGGAGGGTGCGGTGGGGAAAGAGCTTGGCTGCTACCACTACCGCACAAGGCTGAGGAGGGGAAAGGTGTTAGGCTGGACAAGGCTGAAGAAACATGGCCTGCTCAGCGACCAAGACGGGTAATGTAGACGGAGGGTTCTTAGCCCTATTACAGTTATTTAAGCTGGTCAGGCCTTAGTCAAGGGAATTTTACAAGATAATAATACGAAGAGCAACCAGTTTCCCATTTCCAATATACACCACCCGTGAAAAAAACAACGTCTGAGCTAAGGGTTCTCTATCTTTTTTGGTCCTTGACCCTGTCTTCAGGGCATTTTTATTATTTTTTTTGAGACAACGTTATTATGCATGACAATTTTCATACAAGCCTATGATCAACAGATTGATGCTAAATAAGAATCGTTCTTACTATAATCTCAAAACTGACAGTGTATTCCTGGTCAAAGTGCGGATACTCCACATAACATATTTTTTATTGTTTTATTGCATAAGCAACTTTTATGATATCATAAGTCACAAAGAGCCCCAAGAGAGCCCCAAGAGCCCCCAGTTTAGAATGTCTGTTCGAACCACTGGGTTGGCCACTGTTGTGGTGTGTAAAGAAGCATAAATGGTCAAGCACTCACATGTTTCTTTATACCCAGACACACCCAAACACCCCAAATACCCCCCAGTCACCTTGTTCTTCACAGTCAGCAACGAGGGACATGTCAAGGGGCAGGGCTAGGGGCTGTCGTGTGGTGGCCTTCCCGACTGATTGGAGGCATTTTTGTGTCCACCCTGGAAGACAACGAGGACATCGTCAATCGATTATCTGCCCACACAGCCCCAGGTGGTGCTGTGGAATGCCAAACGCTTTTTGTTTTCACCAATTCAGGCAATTACCACAGGAGTCACGCCCAGGACAGATTTGCAAACAAATTCATCATTGACCCTCCATGACAACCTGTGTTTGGTGGTCAGAGTGACTGCCGGTCATTGCATTGTTTTGATGATGAAGAATACCCAACATTCCAACAGAATGTGATGGAATCATTCTCATGTTTCGAAACCTTCAATTTCAGCGAATGCATTTTTTGGTTAAACTTCTTCATCACAAAAAAGCTTGAATTAATAAAATCCAACATAAGCATGCTACTTCATATATATATGCAATCATCATGGATCAAATGGAACACTGAACTAGTGTACTGAACTAATGATTTTTCTCCATTGATCAAATCACCATTTGTGCAGCAGGTTGTGATAATGAAAGGAATAAACATTTAAATAATTTGTTCTAAACATTTGTGAATAATGGGAGAATATGGACCAAAGGAGAACACCAGTTGAGGGCAATGGAAATCAGGACTCTCCCAGGAGCATCAGAAGGGTTGGCAAGTGTAAATGGAAAGTGTACGTATGTGTCCCACATGGGGATGCGCATGCCATCTATTGTGTGTTGTGCAGAAGACGTTCTCAGCATGTCTTTAATTTGTAGTTAAATTTTTGCTCCCAGTAAAATTCTATCTAATGGTTTGTAGCTTTTGCACTGAAAGATGCCATCTTCAAATTAGAGTGAATCATTTCTGTTAACATTTAAATCTTACAATGGCCTTATTGTATTGTAAGATGTTTATTAACCCAGAAAAGAGAAGGATTATCAGGGCATAATTATGTAAAAAAAAAAAAAGTCGTTGTGCAAATATTTTTTTAGAGGCGTAGCATATCAAGTACAAACTGAACTTAAATACTTGTATTTAATGTATTTAATATATCTAACAAATTGATAAATGTTTGTCTTGAGCTTTTGACAGTTTCATAATGAAACAATCTATTTGAAATCTATGTTTCACTGAATCTAATCTTGAAATAAAAATGACTCACGTACTGTATCTGAGCTATAGCATAAACTGGGCCTGGCCATCAATGCATACAGTAGGGTTAACATTTTATAGGAATATTTGACAGTTATGGATGAAAACCAGGTTGAATCCTTGAGGGAGATATCCTTGTATTACACTAAAGGCCACAACAGTTTGATCGCGGTTGAAAGCGTGGAGTTTGTAGTCGGAGTCCATGGAGCCAAAGAGTACAGCGGGGGAGATAGATGCCCAGAAACAAACCTACTTCAGTGGTGTACCTCGAGGGTGTACATCGGTCCCTCCCTGCGACGTTGTAATGCGCTCTGATATCACTCCGATGAAACACTAAAACACTAGCCTTGACAGCAGCCATCTATAATAATCGTGGAAGGCGTTGGTGCTGTGGCACGTTGAGTCGCCTGGCCTGCAGACTCCCCACACGCGCCCCGGCAGCACGACAGCTCTCGCAAAGACCCTCCATCTGCACGCGGCTCGGGTTGCGGCGCAGCCCGTAAAAGATCCCGTTTCACTGCAGGTGTTCCATCAAAGTGCTGGCTGGTCCACTTCTGGACCTGGACCCCAGGCCCGTTAAATGCATGGCTGGCTGCGAAGAGCCAATGAACAAGCGATGTGTGATTGGGGGGGGTTGAGGGCCTTAGGTGTCATCCGGAGGCCTCGCTCAGACCCTCCTCCTATCTCCTCATCCTCCTCCTCCCACACCTCTCCTTTGTTACCACGGTGCCTGTAATTTAAAATGTATTTATTGCAGGGCCAGAGGCTGCAGAGAGGGAGGGAGGGGGAGGGCGAGGTGCTGCAGCTTATGAAGATGTGACTGGGGTGGTAGCCGCAGGGTTTGGCTTCTCCACAGCACCGCCAACTCACTCGCACTGACTCACTCACTCACTCACTCACTCACTCACTCAGTCTCGCTCTCTCTCTCTCTCTCTCTCTTCTTTCTCTTGCATTTTTTTGGCTGCTCTCTTTGTTTACCGCTCACTTCTCTTTGTTATTTTCTCTCAGCCGCTCACTTCTCGAGAAGTCTTCTCTTCCAGGGTCCTTCCTTTAAATTTCTTTGACCTTCCGTCTCTTTTCACCCCTCTCTCCTGGCTGTTCCTGACGGGGTGTGTATGAGGCTCGTTTAAATGCAGTTAAGCTCGCCCAGTTTGATAAAAAATATATGGGCTGTCGAGAGCGAGAATATCAAAGGTGCGCCTCGTCCGCTGACACTCTTGTGAAATTTGACGAACATCAGTGCTTTGCCTGAGAAACCAGTGTTCAGTAACCAACCCATTAAAATCTTTTTATTTAATTTACTATATTAAGTTGCTGTATTCACCTTAAACAGCCGTTGTAAGGAAAGGTGCGGGGACGTCTCCTTGAAAGATTTATTTATTACTACAAAGTCAACTCAAATTCGGAAAGCATGGCACGGAAACAAAAAATTTTTTTTAAAAACCCTGTGTTTGTAATAGCATTCTCAAAAACTGTAGTGGAGACTTCGATGGCAAATTCATTTTTTTAATTACAAGAAAATATTTGTTTAAAAAAAATCGAAATAAGGGGCCCTTAAGCAACAATTAAAATTGATCGACAGTTTGAAAAAACATGAGACATTTTGGGTCTTTATGGAGAATACGAGGCCCTGGCTTCCCCGTGGGACTAGACAGAGAGTGCTGGTAGTTTGGACAGTCTGCTCTTTGCTCCTCATTACGATTTCAACAAAACAGCATGACTAAATGGCCTCTGCTTCAGCAGACCTCTCCAGAGGCCCTAATAAAGTGTGATTATCTTTTACGAGTTTCCTTTCTCGATATCAGGTCTGGCCTGTTGGTGAGAGCCCAGCACCAGCGCCGACCGGGCCCTGGGTGATGAGGTGAGGAGTGGCGCTGGGAATGTTTGGCTCCGATCGCTTCGGTGCTCGGGTGCGGAGGCATGCGTGTACGTGGAGGCTTCTAATCTGAATCGCGTGCCGTACCTTTTGAGGCATGCCGTACCTCTTGGATCTTAACTCTTAGTTGTTATTTGCATGACCTGGTGTTTTCTGTCTTTTTTTGGGATCTTCTATCGAGACCGCTTTCATGAACAGCAAATATCTTTGACAACTCGAGGTGATAATTCACCCTGAAACACCCTTCACAGGTAACCTACCCTTCTCCTCTTTCCTCTTCCTCCTCTTTTATCTCATGACATGTTTCAAAGTAGATGTTCATTAAAGATGATAGTTACATCTGTCACCCTGTGAGTTGCACAATTAGGGCTGAAGTAATGAGAAAATAATATTAATGCTCAGAATAAAGTTGATATAGGAAGAAGGAACATCACTAAGTGGGGAGCAGGTTTCTCACAGGATTTGGATCTGTGTCTGGATTCAAGGCTCCGAGTGCAAAACATTAAACCGTATTCATTCATTCGTATTCATTGTCTCCTCAAATTATGCTCATAGCAATTCTCTGTTAGTAATTTAGCAGGTACTGCAAACTACCACTGCATGGTATCGGTGGTGTGCAACATTACCCACTCCGACCTTTTTCACTCCACATCTGTCTCTGTTTTGACCTGAACGTATTTCTGGACTGGTGAAAATGATCCACGGGGTTGCTCAAGGCACGGGCCGAATATAATCTTTCCTTCCCATTTAATGCATGGGAAGGAGAATAGCATAGGGAAGGTTGTGAGATGTGTCCCTTTTATGCAGAGCCTCTGGAAGGGTGGATGCCGGGATATGGCATGAGCGTGCCTCGAAATTACTGACAAAAGGAGCCAAGGCACAGTAGTAGCCTTTGGCACCGGATTGTTATCGCTAGTATTCGCTGCAACCGTCTCCAAGACTCTGTGGTCTACTGTCATGCCTGGAATCAGCCATGTGTCTGTTGCAAGAAGAAAACATGGATGAGTGGTTTAGGGGAGGTATAGGGTCCTCGGAAGCATGCTAGCTCACTGAGAAATCACCCTTTGGAATAACCAAGGGGGTACTTACTTTCCAGGGCTGGCCTTGGGTGCACACTTTGCCAAGACGCAGCATGACAGTGCCGTTTCTGAGATAAGATAGAGAGGCTGGGCTGGAATGAAACGTTTGCCTCTAGCATTGTCTCTGCAGCAATTCT
>NC_137193.1:49874769-49944769 GCF_960531495.2 Zeus faber
CATTTATTATATGCGTATTAGGAGGCACTTCATCTATGCATTCTTTCCAATAAAGGCCCCTGACAGTGTGAGGTACAGGGGGATGGAGATGTTTGTATGGTAATATATTTATATAGATGGTAATATATATATATATATATATATATATATATATATATATATATAACCCTAATTTGTTTTAATGCCACTCTTGTTTTTGATGCATGTTCTGTTATGACCGTAGGATTTTTTTGAGGGGGGTCCTTGGCACAAAATCCTCGCTGTCTGATCTGTTTGTGGATGTAAAAAATGGGTGCAAAATACAACTGATGATTGTTTGTATTGTTCTGTTTGCATACTGCATCGACACAGACATGTCTTACTGATATATCCATGACAATACAACATACAGTACTCGCGCACACACACACACACACACACACACACACACACACACACACACACACACACACACACACACACACACACACACACACACCTGACCATTTCATACAGGTGTAGGTACTAGGGATGTTAATAATTAACCCTTAACTGACAATAAGAATTTTGAAAAACATACTGTTTTTAGTTGTTTTATTTGGAGGAATGGCTCCAAATACAGAACGGCTCCACAGCTTTCCGTAATCATATGCACAGCTGTGTTTGCATATAAAAATATGTTTATGATTCCCCTCATTTATTATTTTAACTTGTAAACTCCAATAAAAAGAGACCATAATTCATTTTTTAGGGGACATTGCACAGTGCCCTTATAGTTTAATATTGTCAGTTAACGGTTAATTTTTCGTTAAAAATGGCCGGCTATCGGTCATAAAATACATTCTAAATTACCATCCCTCGTAGGTACCACACGGCGTTTGCAGAGAACACTCAAAATAATCTAAAAAAATGTGACATCGATCAAAATCTCAACACATTTGCAAAATGGAAGATGTAAATTTTCATTCACGGAAACTTTGAACTTGACATGATGGGAAAGATGTTTAAAAAAAAGCCTAAAAAGCCGTCCTCTGAGCAGTCTAAACATTAAATGCCTCACCTTATGTATGTCGCGCTGCCACGGCATGGTAGCTAAATGTTGTAATAATCCATGAAGGGTGCCATCATGCAAGTTTTACATCGGCATAATTTAAAAAGTTACATTCTCACTCACCATTGGTTAAACAGCACCAAAGCCGCGCCTTTTGAGGGTTTCTGGACAATATATGTCATTGTTTTGGCTTGTTAATTGATTTCCAATAAACATACATTTGCATAAAGCGAGCATTATTGTCCACTCCAATGTCGATGGGAGTATTAAACATTAAACACACGAAAAATATCCCTTTTAGGTTCATTTTGAGTGGATAAAAAATGTGAACGATTAACTATGGACAATCATGTGATTAATCGCGATTAATTATTTAAATTGAGCGACAACCGTCATATACTGTATATATGTGTATGTGTGTGTGTGTGTGTGTGTGTGTGTGTGTGTTTGTGCGTTGGTTGAGGGGAGGGGGTGGCTCCGAGGCAATAAATGTAATTTGGCGATAAGTAGCTTAGAAAGATAATCGAGGAGTGGAGAAAGGGAGGCAGGGGGTGATGGAAATTAGGACCACCGAAGGGGGACGGGAATACAAGAGATTATCAGTTTGGAGGGCGCTACTTATGTCCCCTCCTTTATCCCAAAACCCAGATTCTCTCTCCCTCTCAGGTCAGCCATGTATAATGTTATGGGGCGCCACTGCTGCTGACGACATTAGTAGACAAAGGTGTGGCACCCCCCCCCAGACAGCCCTCCCCAGGTTGGCTAATGAACGTTACAGGGTGCTTCAGTGACAATGCAAAGCTGCTGTCTGCTGGCATCAACACACACACACACACACACACACACACACACACACACACACACACACACACACACACACACAGAATTTTAGGCCCCTCAAACATATACAATAAGTATTTCATTTGTTTGGAGTGTCCGTCTGTGAAGAGCAACCGCGCCGTATTAGTTTCTCACTACAACTCTGTCACTTTGTCTCTCTGTCTGTCTCCCTCTGTCTGTACGTCTTGGTGTCTGTTCCTCCGTCCGACGGCGATATTGAGTGGAAAAAATGCAAAGTGGAACCACCGAAATGAAGTACCCAACCCACCCTCCGACCTCTTCCTCATCGACCACATGCGCTGCCTTTTGATCCGGGCATGAATGTGTATATTTGTGTCACTTCTGAAACGTCTAACAGGAAGCGACCGGGGCCACATTTGTTCAGGCGGGGGGCTTTGGGGGATGTGGTTTTCATACGATACTGTTGGCTGCAGACAGTCTTCATTTGTGATTAACTTTATTTCTTTGATGGTTTTTGCATGCTATATCTATTTTGGTTAAAACGTGTAACTCGATCCAACAATGTTTCCCCTAATCCCCAGAAGCTGCTAAGCATATCACAACTGTGTCCAAAGGCAAACATGAGACACAACAGAAGGCCTGTGAGGCAAAAAAACTGAATCTCTGTACAGCCAGACAGTTTGACATTATAGACCAAAGTCATATTTACTACTGCATATTTCAGCATCTCAATCTAAACCTTAACTCCAGTTATTTCTGCGTGTATGTGATTGTGTTGGATTGACGTAAAAGGGAAGACGCCATTGGCTGAGCGAGGCCCTCGTCAACCAGCAGGATCCCAGGTTTGTGGTTTATCCCATGTATCCTGAAGAATTTCCATTTTTTATTAAATTAATGGTGAGCACCTGGATTCCCACAGGCTCTCAGTTAAGTCCAATTGTCAGTAACTCATAAATTGGCATGAGTAGGAGTCGGACTGCAATGCCCAATGAATGTACCCATTCACGTCAGGACGCACGAAAGATGAAGAGATCCTTTATGCAGTGTGTTCACTTGAGGGCAGACCACACGCTTTAGAGTGAGAGAGGCATGTTGAGAGAGAGAGAGAGAGAGAGAGAGAGAGGGAGAGGAAGAGAGAGAGAGAGAGAGAGAGAGAGCAGAGAGCGAGAGAGAAAAAAGGGACAGTGTCTTTCCCAGACAGGCACCCCATGAGAATCCAATCGACTCCCACGCGTCTTGGCTTGCGTGTGGCCACCGCACACACACGCTACACACACCATGTGCCCATGTTCAGCAACCCCCTCTAACACCATCAGCCGTTTACTCACTCAATCCGCATCACACTCCCCCGCTGACTTTGATTCGGTTTTGTGAGGTTTTTTTTTTTTTGTTTTTTTTTACCCGATATGTTCGACAATAATCTTTTTCACCCCTCGCAAGGAGAGGGCCATGGGAAGAAAAGGCCCCGGCCCTTGAAGCTTCACTTCATCATCGCCGTGGCTCTCCAGCGAGACAAAATGGCTTCGCCGGCACCACGGTGCGGTTCAACTGCCGCTAAAAAGAGACGGGGATCAAATCCTTCTTGTATGCAACAATACAACACTGTAGCCTTTTCAGTTTGTTTGCCCGCAAGGAACGAGTCCTTTCTCTTTCCGGCGGACACAGTGTCTATCTATCCATCCACTCCCCACAGATGTTGACACTGTTTGTTGCGGGTTAAGATGCCCTCTAAAGACTATTGTTCCCCTTGTATCTGTGTTATTGAGGTTTTCCTCTCTTTCTAAGTGAGGGCCTGAGCGAGAGAGAGCGAGGGAGAGGGGAGAAAGACCTTCGGATTGCAGCCGGAGCACCAGGGGGTCTTTCTGCCCAAGGAGACCCAGCCAAAGGGCCTCATTGTGGGGAGCAGCAGGCAGCCGCCGAGGGCTGTGCCTAGTCGAATTGTGCTGCATGATGGGCCCGAGTCTCCCTCCAGAACAGGGTCAAAGGTTACCCCCCTGGGCTCCTCCATACCTGGCCTGCCTTGCCCCCCCCCCACCCGCCCGCCGGCTGTCCACTCTCATGGGTCCAGGGAGCAGCCAGGACAATGGAAAACAGTCAACACTCTATTAACTAGGTTCTTAGGATAGAGAGCTAGCGGAGCAGAGAGGCTAATTCCGTGCACTCTCCACTTTTCAATGAATAGGTAATTTGATTAATGGGCCAATGAGAGGGAACGATCAGACAGGTCAGAGGCTCCTCTAGGCGGTTTACAAGGCCGTGTCTCAGCACTTCAGTCCGATAAAAATCTTATCACCAACCAAAAACAAAAGTCTTTCAGGGCATAGCAGATATCATCAGCGTTGTTGATATGGGCGTAAATCAGATGGTGAATGATCGTGTGTTTCAGGGTGTGCGTGTGTGTGCTTTCCTGTAGATGTGGTCATGCATTCAGCGATGCATTTGTGTGTGTGTGTGTGTGTGTGTGGGTATGTGTGTGTGTGTGTGTGTGTTTGTGTGCCTACGTTTGTGTGCATGTGCACAGTGCATTCTAGGAGATGGAACGGTGAAAGAGCATTTGCACTACATCCGTGATAACCACCCCTGTCTCCTTATCTCAACACCGCTACGCCTCCTGGGAGCACTCCCTCTCATGCCTCCATGCACCGTCAGCAAGAGAAACACAAACAGACAGCCACTCTCTGCCCAGTCCATCAAGTATGAAAACAGCATCTCTATTTCATTATGTCATACACTGTTTTGAATCTACGGTATGTTCCACTACTGCCACTGATTTTCTTTTTAGCACATATTTCTCATTGCCACAGTCTTGAAAGGTTCACCCTGAGAATAGACATGATTGGCGGTCACATTCTTGTAATTATGATCATTATCTGGAATGATTGTCCAAGTTTTAGCACAATTTTTTCCCACCATTTCAACTTTTGGAATTCGCATCTTGAAACATTGAAGCACTGCTGAACACAGGGTGCAGTAGAACAGAGAAAGAGTTAAAGAGTTATTTAGCCTGGACATCGGATAGTGGGGTTTATTGCGGACGATTGGTGCCGGTGCTCATCAGCGGTGATGTATGGGTGCGGAGCGGCATCTCTGACCCCTAGATTAACAGTACATTAACCTTCTCACCAGGCGGGGGCCAGCGTGCCCCTAAACCCTGACCCCCTGTCCCCTCTCACATCCACAGGGGGTCCTCAGCCTCAACTCTCCCCTTTAGACTCTGCCTGGACACTGCATTGTGTTCCCTCTGCACCTATTGTGTCCGGTGCTAAACAATGTCGCTGCTTCGCCAAACCGTTCCCACCATAGATGGCCAGAGCCTCAGGAGCCGAGGTGGGACCCATGGCCCCCAGCGTGAGAGTCGTCCACAGAAGGGGAGCTTGACCCGGGGGTTGCAGGTAGCTTTCATGGCCGCCTGGCAGGGCCGACTCCCGGACTTCAGGAGCCTGCTGCTAGAAATTTGTAGTCCCCCTCTGAGTGTCTTTCTGAGAGTGTCAGGCACAGGGCCCCTGATGAGAGATTTGTTGATATGATAACTTGATTAGGCCCCAGGATGGATGACATGATGGCAGAGAGCCAGTCAGCGGCGCCCAGGGAGGCCCTGACTCCTCTCCTTAACCTCTCCTCAGGAGGCAAAAATTAGTGATAGTAATTGGTAAATTAGCGCTCTATCCCATGGCGCTCTTTTCGGGGAAGGGACAGAATACATGGAAACTACCACTAACTCATCTTTTGGAATCAACACCTTATTCATTCAATAGCTCAACCCACAGGTTTGTCGATTCTTAGAACTTCGTAGCATCACTTCTCCAAATATGTGAAACAGAAAATTGCAAAGGGATTTTTCCTTTCTGTCTAAATATTTATTTTGCGTCTACTGGGAAGGTTGTCTGCTGCTGCTGCCGTCTGAGTTCAAGACCCTGGCTCTGACGTAGCTCCACTGCTGCAGTTCAGAGAAGGTAATTCAATTAATGCAGCCGAGCCTGCATCTCAAATCTCGTCTTTTTGTTCAAACCATTTGCATCATAAAACTTTGCCTCTCTCCCGGAGCTGAAGTTGTCCAACTTTTCCATCCTTTTAAAAGTTGGGCGGGCACAATGAAATATAAATTTGCTCTCAAACAAGGTCGTTGCCTTTGAAAGAAAATTTATATTCTATCAAAAAAATGCTGACAAGCCTCCACTGGGGATTTTCAGATGTCAATAAACGTGTTTCCTGAAATCCTCCTTTTTCTGAAATCATAGACTTGTGGAGGAATTCCTTTATTTGATATACCCAGTGGGTGCATTAAGGTACTTTTGAGATCAATAAAACTGGAAGATCAATGAGAAATCCAAAGTTTTGCTCAATTTGAAGCACGAAGTCACCCTTTGTCTTACCAAAACCGGCTTTTATTTTATATTACTTTATATTATATTCAAGGGATATGAATTCCAACGTATGAGGGCTTTTTCTTGGACGATGCTCGAGCAAAACTGCAATAGCAGGTTACGAAAAAAGCTTGGTCGTTAACAATGATTTCATATACCATTATCTGTTTTCCAGAGGTAAATGTGTTTAACAAAGAGAAACATATCTATCTATAAATTAAGGATGATGTGTAGATATTCATTACAGTCAATAAAAAAGAGACCATCCAGAGGAAGAATGAATATTAAAGCTGAACAATTTCAAGATTTTTGTCTTTTTATGTTTCAAGTATTCAGGATAGTGAAGCGCTTCTGCCGCAACTCGCCACAAAATAAAGTAAAACCACAAAGTTAAGTTATGTCAACCCTGTCTTTATTTCCCGAATCCTCTGCCTTTCAAAAGCATGCGAAAAAGCCAAGGGTGAAACCTGCCTGAGTTCTAGTGAAACAAAAACCCAGGAAAGGGTTAAAAAATGATTGCGACGGTGCTTTTTTTGGGGAGGGAACGAAAATGTAGTAAAAACAAAAGCCCAAGACACTCTCTTCTGTTAAAAGGGTTAACAAGCCTTTATTAAGATGCAATGTTCATACGATTTTACTATGAATTGGGCATCTTAATAAAGGCTTTCGGCCTTTGGACTTTTTTTTTTTATATAATGGGGTGATTTGTCTGATGCTGCTTGAGCTGTACGTGTCCTATCATAGATCAGGGAGGAGATTTTACCTGATCAATTTGTCTTTAAATGTACGTCTCCATGGTAGATTCCCATTGCCTAAATGCAGATATGACTATCTCCTTTACACTCACCTGTCGCCTTAAACCTGCTCCTGACAAGGTCCAGTGTATTTATTGCACTTGGGGATGGGGGAGGGTCTGTTTGCGAGATTACAGGCGATCTCTTGACACCTGCGAGGATTTATGAGCTAGTTTACTCAGAAATGTGCAGCGTTCAGTGATGGAGTGCCTGGAGTCCTTCGTCAACCTCTCTGTTCCTTTTTGACAGTGAGAAATGTTGATACAGAGGTTTATTGCTTATTGTTACATTTTTTAGGTTTCTTTTATATTCCAAAATCATTTTCTATTTTGTTTTATGATGTATATTGCAATTTTTATATTTTTTGTTTATTCTTTGGTTTATTTTTGAGTCTTGTATCTTTTCAAAAACATTTTTTTTTACATTTTTGGTTTATTGCATATTGCCATTTTTTTGTATTTTTACTTATATTACTTTATTATTATTGCCTATTATTTGTGTGCTGATGCTGTGATGTTACTTCCTTCCAGGGACGAAAAAATATCTGTCTATCTCTCTATCTATCTATATATCTATCTATCTATCTATCTATCTATCTATCTATCTATCTATCTGAGATAGATAGATAGATAGATAGATAGATAGATAGATAGATAGACAGATAGATACAGGCCCAGTGGTCTGGAAAACCTGCTGACTGTGGTCGATTAATTTAGATTCATAAATGCATCAACCCTGAAAGCAAGAAGAGTAAAAACATAGCCAGTGTCTAAGGAGCCAGTACATTAGTATTATAATTTTTTTATTTATACATATATTCTGATTGGGCTTTTTTTCTTTTGTTTTCAGTTTTCAAACTTCATAAAGCTGATACAAACCCCCAAAGAATTTATAAAACAAATCTTTTTTAGGTCCCAAAATCCTCTCAGCATCGGTAATGACTTCATTAATGTTCTTCTATTTTCACTTTTATTATTATTTTGGAAGCAGTACCAATCATTGAATGTGCTGCAACAGACTGAGGTGAAATAAGAATAGTTTTAACTGGACGTTCAGAACTGACATAACAGGTCAAAGTGCATATATTCCACATTAAATATAAGGAAACTGACTTTTAGTATCACTTCGGCTACTTTTATTTATTTTTTTTATTTTTTTTTCTTCTCGGCTACTTTTATTATGACATCAAGCATGCAAGGAGCTCCAACTGCATCATATAGAAATAATGATATATGTCGATTTTTGATAAAAAATATATATATCAATGAAATATCAATATGTATCAGTCCTGGAAATTTCCTGCATCCCTGTGGTCATATCAAGGGACCCCACATAGGGTCCCTTGATATCCCTAAGGTTGAGAATTTCTGCTCTAAAATGTAATATATTCCAAGGAGAGAGAGAGAGAGAGAGAGAGAGAGAGAGAGAGATTTAAAAAACCTTTATATCTATCTTTGTAAATGCAAATGTGGTGTCTACTGATTCCAGTGGCACAAGTACAAAAAACGGAGGACAAATCAATGAACGGGAAAAAAAAAAAGAAATTAAGAAACAAATACACATTCGTCAAAATAAAATAGTAATCATCATACTAATAATAATAATAATGATAAAAAAAATAAAATAAAAGTAAAAAAATAAAAACATTATAGAAAGAGAGAGAGAGGGCAAGAGCTAGGGTTGTTGTGTACCATTTCAGGCGGAGCAACCCAGTGTCACACTATGGGGATCCCCGGGATGTAATGGGTGTATATGTATAAATCTACTTTTTTTTTTTTTTTCTCACCCTCCACATGCCCGACGTTGCCCGGCATCCGCTGGGTTGGCCTATTGACGTGTGAGGGAGATGTGGAAAAGGTTGTTAAACTGGGGAACAGCTTCCAGAAGGAGACGCTGGTGACGTCCGTGCGGTTGAAACTCATGTGTGACAATCAGTGCACAGATCAACAAGTAAACCGTGCTCTTTTTATAAAACCATCGATTCGGTGCAGGCCGGCGTACACGCCCAGTGACATTATTTTCCATAAGCAATCTGACATCTTGTAGTGTTTACGCCACAGACCAGGGAGTTTGGCTCAGAGAGAGATAGCGTGCACATCTGATTTTCCTCATATTCATCATCTCAACAGGGAACGATGGAGCGGCTCGGTTAGGGAACACACTGTGATAATCGACTGAAAAGAGTCGTTAAAGCTCTGTGAAAGTTTCTGTCCACATCCTTCCTAACACATTGCAGTGGTGTTAGTGATGCTAGCGATGGGTCCAAGGACCTCCACAAAGTTCTACATCTGGGTGGCAGTCCTGAAAACCAGGCTGAAAATAGCACAGGCTACACGGCGCGTTCAATAGGAAGACACTGCAATCTAGTGGGCGAAATCGGCTACTGTTACTGGTTTCAGTTCTATACACTGTGACACTGAAAATTGTTTTCACTGTTTTTTCATCATATCAGTCCCATGGAGGGGTGGCGCTCGCTTTCATCAGAGCATTTTATTGGGTACAAAGTCGTTGTCATGCATTCCAATAAGCAAATCAGCTTGGCCTCAGCTGAAAAGACTGGGGTGGTGCGATGTTGAAAACACACCATTCATATAAAGTTTACTCAATCACATTTAGCATGCAGCAGATGCAGAGTTTAGTATCAATTGATGAACAAAAAAAAGGAAACCACAAAAAAATAAAAAGTACATTTCACAGAGTCTTGTAAAATTACTTCTAAAAATACAGTATTCTCCCATGAAATCTCTCAACTTTAAAGTGCATCCCAATTTTATAAAGGACTCTGAATGTAGAATGTACATGGTACATATGTTAATATGAGAAGGTAAAAAGTGTCGTTATTTAAATATTTCCCCCCATTTTGTTAGTATTTGGCTCAAGGGGTGTATTTTATTTATTTCATTATATATCTTGTTGACTCCCTTTTTTGTCATATTACTACCGAATAGGAATACTTAATTGTGAGGATAATGTTTGTATATATATATATATATATATATATATATATATATAACAGAAATATATATGCATATAACTAATGCTTGGACTAACAATGTAAGTCATTATTTCGCTTCTCTGCCCACATTTTTATCCAGCCCTTTAACAGTTACAGACTGAGAGCCCATACTGAAAAGATAATTTCACAACATCTCCTTGACTGTGAAGGAAAAACAAAATAGTAAAATAAAGCTAAAATGTACTCTGTAATAACTTAGGAAGTAAATTGTAATAATTTATTATTTATACCCTTATACCCTGACCACTCATTTAATCTTCGCAGGCAGAGAGGGCAAGATGGTGACTCGGCCCTTCCCCAGCAAAACAAGTTGGGCTGGCTTGGAAGGATTTGAAGAATTTGATTCGGTGGATTTCAGTTTTCCAGAGCTCATTCCAGGTGGCCTTTCGCTCTTCTGCTTGCTCCCATCTAGGCCAGGCTCCTTGCTGCTGCATCCCAGCGATCCTGCTGGCTTGCTCCTCCTCCACAGCTGCGCGCACCTCACCCTGGCCCAGCTTGCTCCTGTCCTTCCCCTGGGCCCAGCTCAGCCCTTCCATGGGTCACCATCCCCACCAGTGTGTTGTGCCTTAGCCGTGACTCAGCCTTATCTACCTTCCACTTCCTCCCTGTCCTCACCTCATTGACGGCTTGTTAGACTTTCGGGTCTCTCTTGACTTGTTGTTCTGGCCATACAAGGCGATGCTGTTCAGGCTTTGTGGCAATCCAAGCAACTTTGTGGAGATTGCGACCTTGTACACCAGGAGGGGCCAGATGATCCGTGGAAGAATCCCATGCTGGTATATCCAGGCCTTGAACCTGCTCGGCAGGCCCAAATTGTCACTGCAGTCAGCCAGGCTTCCAGCTCCAGGCTGGTTGACCGGATAGAAGCTGTGTCCCTCAAACTGCAGTTGAACACCTTGCCAAGGATCTTCACTCGTTTCTCCATGACGGGTGGGATTGAAGTGCTGCTGATGGTGAAGGAGAACCTTTGGATGACCTTCCACTTCTTCAGTACCAGAGCTCTGGATTTGGCTGGTTTAAAGCTCATGTGAGCCCAAGCTATCAGGTCCTCCAAACCCTTGAGGATCCACCTGCACCCTGAGACAGATAATGTTGTGACTGTCGGGTCGTCCATAAGTGGGCCTATGCGTTCCACCTCAGCAGACCTCACCAGCACGTTCATGCCCAGCGAGGACAGGATCACTGAAATGGTACATCCAGTGATGATTCCCTTCTAGAGTCTGTGTCACTCCGATGTTGTAGTCCCAGAGGAGACTCTCAAGCTGAAACTGTTCAAATAGTCCAGTAAGAAGCCCCGGAATGTATTTGTGATGTGGTGCTGGTCCAGGGTCACTTCTTTTTCTTTTTCTTTTTTTATTTCTGTTTATTGGAATTTTGCATTTTACAAATCACAGAACCAACACATGAAAGGATTCCAGTATAATGTCTATCCCTCCCCTGCTCCCCAACATATCACCCACCCCCTGGTATCCTCGGAAGATGACCAAAACAGTGGCATCAAGCACAAATAAATACAAATGTATTTAAAAAAATAAATAAATAAATAACTCTTAGTAAGAATACTATAAACTCTTCCAGTCTGTTATTTGGGTTAGGTTGTCATAGTAGGTAAGAAAAGGCCTCCATAGTAACCCTTCAATGTAAATTAGATTTTTTTTCAAGCTTCAAGTAAAAGATATTCTCTCTAAGCCATCTTGTATGGGATGGTGGCACCAATCTCCTCCAATTGAGGAGGATGAGACATTGAGCTAGTAGAGTAGTGAAGGTAACCACATTACACATTTCGGTCGGCCACGTTGTGTCCTCGGGCCTCAATCCAAACAGGGCAGTAATAGGATGAGGTATAATTGTCATATTATACATGTCGCTAAGGGATTTCAAGGACCTTCTTCCAGAAAGGCTTGAGCATGACCAAAGCAACAACCATGTTACAGTGGAGAACTTACACCGATCTCAGGTGGGATCCTTGGTTCATACATCTATATCCTTTCCAGTTTCTCCTTAATTAGATGGAGACGATGAACTATCTTGAATTGTATTAGACTATGTTTTGCACAAGAAGAGGAGTGTACTGGGTCAAGAATTGAAGCCCACTGGTCCTCTGCAAAAGATAGGCCTCAGGGTCACTTCTATCAGCTTGTGTGGTAGTGAGCCATCACCAACCGCACTGTTCTCCCGGGCTTCCTTAATCAGCTGGGTGACCTACACCAGTGTGCTCGAGACACCAAGAGGTGTTCAGAATCCCTCCTTTCAGGACCGAGGTGGCAACATAGGAATTCCTCAGGAGGTTCTCTGTCAGGCACCCTGCAAGAATATCTTTCCCTCAACACTGATGGGCGAGATGGTCCTGAACCGATCGATGTTTGTAGACTTTAGAATCCACACCCCTTCCGCAGGCCTCACCTTAAGCATCCTCCAGAGCTTGCGGAGCAGCTTCGGGTAGCGATTGTAAAGCTCGTACTCGGGTACTCCGCTAGGACCCGGGGCTGAGCTGGCTCTCGCCCTACTGATCACATCCTGGATCACACTCAAGCTGAGTTCTTTCTGGTGGAAATCCAGGGTTGGCGCTGGTGGACATATTAAGGACTTACATTGCCCTAGATCTTGCTCCCTATAGGCGTTGCTGTAGGTGTTTCTGAGGTGGTTGTCCACTTCGACTTTGGAGCAGGTGAGCTGGTCACTGCACTTCTGCCGTAGCAGCTGCAAACTCCAAAGGGGTTCGCTAGAAAGGCAGCTCCTTCCTCTGTCTTCAGTGCCACTCTGTTCTTCTCAATGTCAGTCATTTCTTGCATAGGATACTTCGAAGTCCAATTTGTTATTCTATTTTATTATTATTAATATTATTGTTATTATTTATCTTCAGACTATTCATCATTTTTAACACTAATGTCTGTAGAGAAATGCACCAAGCGGCACAGTATAAATAAACGTAAATTCCTCGTATATGTAAATATACTTGACGGTATAAACTAATTCATATTCTGATTCACTGGCAAGTCTACACCAGTAAGCTTATTTTTTTGAGGGAAACACCAGGTAATTTTTTGTTGTGTTTTTGAATAGAGTGGGATGAACATCACACACCACTGAGTGTGCCACATCACCTCCCACTTGTCACACACTTTATACCCGACACCTTCTTCCTTCTCCGGCACCAAACGGCTCCATTGTGCCGATAACAACCTTCTGCTGCACCAACAAAGCAGCAGAGATGGTTTCCCTCAAAGCTCTCGTCTCACTTTTCCTGCTGGTCCAACAAAACACAATAGGTGAGTTATGTCTTTACCAGGCTTCACATTTCATCTTTATTCTTTTACTAGTATGGATAGTGAGTTTGGTTCTGAAATAAATTAACATCTACTGTAGTAGTAATAATAATAATAAATATCTGGTGTGGAACTAATAAGTCATGAAAATCATCATGTCATATGGAACAAGTTTACTAAAGCATTATAGCAATTAAGTAATGAGCAGGTCCATTAATAAGATGTATATAATCTCTGATACATGTGGTGGATACAATAATTGTTTGGCATATTTGTTTGTAATCTCATCTTCAAGGTTCTCTTCTGTTTTTTGGTTCTTCAAGACACTCTCTTTTCATTTCTTGCTTCCAGTGTTGATAGCAGAGCACCTACATCTCATAAAATGAACTAAAAATGAATATTTTTATATATACACTCAGTACAATAGTATATAATGTATTTATTCACAATGTAACATTTATTTTTACCACATCTGTAATTCTATTCTGATGGAATATAAAGCATGCAGGTTTCTATTTTAGTATTTGCATGAACCGCAACTTTTTGTTGGTACTGTTCTTTTAAAAGCAATGTCCCCCCTGCTGTGACACACATCCTGGACAGAGTAAAAATGGAGAAAGGGCTGGAGCCCTATTGTTTTGCTCAAATTTTATTATTTTTAATCTTCTTGGTGTTTTTCGCCTAAAAGTATCTGAAACACGGAAACCCCAGTACACACAGACATGGTTGAGGTCTTGTTAGATTTGGAGCGATTTGATTAGTTTCATGAGCAGGGCGCTTTGTGACATCATCATCCATTATTACAAGTTATATAAGTCAAAACTTTGTCTCTCAGAACTCACATCCAGACACTTGCGCCTTGTGCACTGTATAGCATTTGTTACGCGTAGATAGACAACTTGAGCTGGAGGAAACTCGGAAAACTGTTACTTGTGCTGCGTTTTACAAAACCCTGAAAACGATAATCCGTCACATAAGGCGTTTTCGCACTGCAGAAAGTTCTAAGAACCTTTGGAGGAACTATCCCTTTCTTTTGTGTCCGCACCGCATGATCCAGGAACGATCGTAATTGTTAAAACACCGTTCTTGATGGACATTCAAACTAAACGCTACAAGAGAAACATTCAGAAAACTGTAATACGCACCCAACATGACTAAACTGGATCTGGACCTAGATATTGCTGCCTGCAGCTATATTTCTTATTGTTATTATTCCTATTCTTGTTTATTGTGACCCAATGTGAAAATGTGGAAATTGTGGAAATTCCATTGCATTGTTATAGTCCCTGTGCAGGAAACCACCAAGTTAGAGGGAATCCATTGAAGAGAATACATTCAGATTGAAGTCAGCTGGACAATGTGTTATTTCGGTAAACTCCCATTTTCCCATCTGATTTTTAGGTTGTGTCAAGGCGGCTTCAGACCCAAACACCAGCATCAAATCAGACATCGTTGTAACACGTATGGCATTCACCTTTAATATAATAATAAATAAAATATATAAAAACTTTATCACAGCCCCAAGTATTGCAATTATATCGATTTTTTTTCTTGAGATACATAGATATTTTTTCTTGCATGGCTCTATGTCTCAAATTATCTAGGTTGTGAATTAATTCAGTGTTGACATTACAGGTGCAGCTCCATCAACTGTGACAGCATTACATTTCCCTGTTGACTTTACTTCAACAAGTCAAGGTATTTAAACATGTCCAAATCCTAATTACCACATACGAACAAATATTACATTCATACAAAAGCATGAATTACGGACATACACATAGGACTGCCACAACATATAATATTTGGTACACACTTACCAAATATTGTTTTTGGAGACAGAGATTTCAAGTGGTTTGTTTTAGACTTTAATTCACTAAATAGTTACAAAATGTGTGTACTCACCCTGTACTGGAAATAACAATGTCTGGAAACCGAGGTTGCAGAAACACCCTGCCGCCACCAGGTGGCACACATGGTAACCAAGTATCTGTACTTACTAAAATTGATTCCATTTTGGAGAAGTTGAACTTTTCCTCTACTAAATTTCGAAGTTTATGTCTGATGTCGAGTGTCTTTTGACTCTTATGCATTTCTAACACAGTCGCATTACTACAAGAAAAAGACAACTCAGCGACTGGATCTATCAAACTGGGGGTCTGATTCATTAGGTTCATCCTTGGAAATTACTGACACCAGCTATACTATTCCGTGTGTGTGTGTGTGTGTGTGTGTGTGTGTGTGTGTGTGTGTGTGTGTGTGTGTGTGTGGTGGTCAACCCGTCCTGTTTCCTTTCACCTCAGGCCCGACGACCATCGCTCATGCCGTGGTCAGGGTCTCCAGCCTCCGAGAGCTGAGTTACGATGAGGTCATCTCTCGCCTTGAGGAGGTTTTCTGATCTACTTGAAAAGATTTATCTGTCCTGAAAAATATTTTCCAACATGTGTCAATCGGCACAAAAAAAAACAACAAAAAGACAAAAACAGAGAAGATAAACAAACATGTCTAACAATGGCCTTTGTGTTCTGGTTTCAGTTGCTGAGGAAGGTCGACGCTGATTCCCTGGGACCCTTGAAGGTCTCCGTGAAGAGCTTCGTGAGGTGCCGCGGGTCGAAGTGCGAAGGATGAGGATGGAGACCGCGGGCGTCATCAGCTCCGAATGAGGAAAAGTGACCTTATCTCCATCAAACCATGGCCTCCATTTGCCACAACTTAGCTCCCCGTGTATAACAAGAGCGAAAAGACATTGACGTAGAAGACAGTTTTAGCGATTGACTGATTCTGATGAGATGAGCATGCAAAAACACATCTGACTAGCTTCGATTATTTGGATCTCAATTATAAGGAATCAATTTAAATGACAAAATCGGATTCATGTAACTGTAGCTGATGTTTTCCATTGGCCAAATTGTCTTTTAGCTTTTGGACGGGATGGATCAATGAGTTAGCGAGTGTTAATAATAGCTTTTTCTTTGCAAACATATGGGTATTTCAATTCCAACTGCAATGAGCGCTGTCATTGGGAAATAAGCATGATCTGTATGAGTTCAACATAAGGTTGAAATATAAAGATAAAGATTGCAGTATCTTTAATCTGTCGAATAGATTCAATTAGATTGTATCCCCTTTGCGAATAAATGCTTAAATAACATTTTGCCTAAAAAGTTTCAATTCAAAAGTTGTCATCAAAATAGAACATGGCCGAAATGTCTGCGCTCACTGTGACTTGGAATCAATGAGAACTGAGGCTGCCGTAACAGACGTCGGCCGCTAGATGGCACACGGTATAATCATGAAGCACCAGCGACATCATTTACCTTGTGTTTGCTCAGAGAGTAAATGTGAGAAACCTTTTTTGAGCCTCCAGTAAAACTCACAGCATAAAATTATAATAAATAAATACCAACAAAAAATACAAGTTAATAAAATAAATCAGAAGGACAAAGGATAAAATGAATAGGGATGTCTTAGAATGAGTAGCCAGAAAGAACCACAGTTTACTGACCTTTTTTAGTTGTCTTCATCACTGACCTAGTTAGCAGGTACAAACTCCATATTTCACTCCAAATATAATTCCTGAGCTCGTCTGAAATGACAAAATTGATGCTAGGTTGAAAATAAACAGTACCTTGTAATTCCTTTTCTGGTGACACTGTCCAGCATCTTCATTATGTTAGGATTATTGGCCTGAATGGTAACCGTGACCACCAAGCACCGATGCCTCCATGCCAGCCCACCGTACCGTTCATCTTATTATTTTAAACATATTATTTGATGAGGGGCTCTCATGTGTGCCTCGTCCTGACCTAGTTTAAGTTTCAGTGTCGCACTTTTCTGTAATTGTAGACAGAATGCAGACAAAAGCTACCTGGAAATGTGATCTACAATAATTCCAGGTGTGGTCTGTGCTCCTTCGTATAAAAGGAACCTTAACCTGGTATGTCCCGTTTTCCCGGAAACATTTAGAACACTCCTTTGTGGTGTCCGTTCTACTCTACTGACCATGACCAAGAAGAATACCTTTTCTGTTCCTGGTTCTGGTCGATTATTTTCTATATTGGTACTTGGCATGTGCTTGGTTAATGCAGAAGGTAAGTGATTTTAAATGAATAGAATACACTAAAAATCAAATGGCATTTAATGCAACAAAACATCACAACACAGTTCTTACTACTGATATTTAAATATACTGTTATTATAATAATAATAATTATTATTATTATTATTATTATCAATATTAATATTAATATTAATATTAATATTAATATTATATTGTTGGACTTCTTCCAAGACTGGTTACTTACCATAAAAAAGGTACAGTGGGTTTTTTTCTGGTTTATTATTTAACCACCATCTCCTATTTGATTTCTTTGCTTTATTCCCCATATAAAGTCATTTCAGGGACGTCTTCTCCACTTTACAACTAAGAAAGAGAATCTGACTAATAGGATTAAGAGCATAGTTTGCATTGCTATTCTCTTAGAGCAAGGTTTAGGGAAAAGGGAAAAAAAGAAAAGAAAAGAAAAGTCTCACATTCTCGGCTGTCTCACTGGGATCACTTGATCCAGGTTGAACACTGGTTCCCAACATGTAGTCTGGGCCTCAGGGAAGCATTTAAGATCCATGGACTCACATACATTATGGATCACTTATGTTAACTCTTAATTAAAACACAACATACTTCCTAGGCTGTGTGTTCCATATCCATAAATCTTTATTTTATTTGGGGTTTTTTTCTTCAGAACTGTGTGTGTGTGTGTGTGTGTGTGTGTGTGTGTGTGTGTGTGTGTGTGTGTGTGTGTGTGTGTGTGTGTGTGTGTGTGTGTGTGTGTGTGTGTGTGTGTGTGTGTGTGTGTGTTCGGGTTTCATTTTAAGGACAACGCCTTCCTCTGGGACCTTTGATAAGAATCATATCATCTGCCTATCTGTCTGTCTCTTCAGTATGCTTGTTACTGTTACCCACCATATATAACTAGTTTACAAACAACAAATGCAATTCCTTTCAAACTTTGCATTCTGCAAATATAATGCAAATTAGCCGATATGTGAAATGTCATAATAATATGAAAAATAAGTAAATGTGTGCAATGTGGATTTTTTTCTGCACAGCGCAGATTGGCTTTGCCAACATGACGGAAACTGGTGGAACGGATGGGGACATAACAAGATCCAGATCTTTTCCAGACGATAACTCTCCGCAGAACATTATTACTAAATCGCCATCCAATATTTTGACCACCACTCACCTGTCTCCACTCAGAGTCCTTGTGTCCGCAAAGAAAATATCAGGTTGGGAAGAAAAAGTGTCAAATCTTCCATTCTTTATCTCTATGAATTGGAGATAACTTGAACAGGATGCAAAAAGCCAAAGGGATTCATAAAGTTAAAAAATAGTGTGTGTGTGTGTGTGTGTGTGAGTATATATATATATATATATATATATATACACATATATACGACATTCTAGTGAGGGACCAAAAGTTAAAGTAATCAGAGAATTCCCTTTAAAAGTAAATACAGTGATTCTGACTGACAACTTACCTTGTGCTAGAGGCTGAACATAAGCCTCCTGATGCAGTTTATTTCACTAATTTGTCCTCGTTGCTGTAGTAGACCAGTAATTACAACAAATATTTTGTCTCCATTGAGATTCAGTTGGCAAGAAGTCCAGATCGTTGACAATAAAATCCACACAAAGAGTGTTCTTTATCAGACGGAAATGAAATGAGTGAGCCCCAGTGTTTGACTTGATTATAAATGTTTACCATTTATTTGTTTTCTCAGTTCGCCTGGGTCTCCGGGTCGCCCTTGTTGGTCCAGGAGAGTTCCAGGACACACAGCTACTCCTTGCCCTGTACAAAGAAGTCAGTAGGCCTATAATTGTAACTTCAGCACACGGACACAACCTGAGCAGCGCAAATCTGTCTTTTTTTAAATTAAAATATCTGAGGCTGCTGCCGCCCCGTGTATACTTTATGAGCAAATCATTATTTATGTTTTTATTTTGTCTGCGTGTGATGTTTATCGGCGAGTCTATGTTATAAATCTTAAAAATGGTGCAATGCCCGGCCCTGTGGTCCACTCATCAGGAAGTCTAAAGTTCAGATGCTGCTCTGCTATTATTTGGTCGGCTCTCCCGGCAGGTTTATCATTTATTCATCAGTAAACAATCAGCTGCCCCAAACACACAGCAGATAGCGTTGGGTCACTTGGGGCCAGATTTGTGCAGCCAATTTTAATTTAAATTTTAACTCGGTGGAATGTGAAATTGACAGCACGTTGAAATTGAGAAATGGGCAAAGGGTGGATTAAAGGATTACAGGGCGGTGCGGCATGTGGATGTGGCCGCCTAAAGATTTTAGATTGAAGGCTTGTTTTAAAAACCTTACCAGGGAGGCCTGCATCTGTGAACCTGCTGTGACCGAGCCTGTGATTTAGAGGTCGTCGGGGATGCTGGTTTTATCGTAAATGTAATCTATTCTTTCTTTCAGAAGCCCGACCTCTACAACCTCGAGGGGGAGAGGGGACTCTTTTCAATGCAAATATTGGGAATGAGGAGAGTGGACTCTGGACCTTAACATTTTATCACCAACCCCCCATCCGGGCGACGCATCCTCTGTCAAATGAATGAAGAAAAGTGCACTGGAATTTGATATCGTTTTGTAAACCTCAGTTGTGCAATTATGCTAAATAATTGAATAGGCCGTTGTAAAGACTTTTAATCACGCTGTTGCATAAAATTACTCATTCGATTGAAGATTAACCTTCTAGTCTGTTGTCCTTCATTCTCTGGTCCAGTGCGTGTCGGTTGCGTTTATAGATAGCCCCGCCCACTGGGGCGGACTGACGAATAGCATTTCGAGACCGAGCTTGGGTCCCGCCCCCTTCGCCTTTCCGTTACTCGTGAACGGTTCGGCGCTTCTTTCAGATTCGGTTCCTGACGAGTCACTCAGTTAAAATAAATAAATAAATAAATAAATTCGATTCGATTTTCGATTTTCCGACTCGTCGTTGATTTGATTCAGGTGTCGCGCGCGCGGTGAGCGGGGGAGGACTTCCGGTGAAGGTTTGAACGTCGGTCAGGAGAGTCGGTTCCGCCCTGAGTTGCGAATGGAACGAATTCATGCGACGGGAATCATTTAACCCTGTAAAAAAAAAAAAAAAAAAGAAAGAAACGGCTGCGAAGACAAGGAAAATCTGTTCGCTTCAAATATGTATTTTGGCAGAGAAATATGTTGTGTGCGAATCACAAAAATAGCCTACTTCCGTCCAAAAAAACGTTAATTTGGTCCTCGTGGATTATCTTCAGTTTGTGAGTCGACGATCTCGCTCGCCAACTCGTGACTCCTGACGTCCGAGTCATTAAAAAAAATAAATAAATAAACAATGCGTTCGCTACGGACGAATCGTTCGCGAGTCTCCGGTCACTCGTGGCCGTGGCTCGTGGAGGAGTTCAAGCCTCGTATGACGCTCGGAAATTCGCGTTTCAGGCTCAGACGGCGGGTGCCGAGCTCCGAGTCCGGCAGCCCACGCTTCGCGGTGCCACACGGGCATCATGGCTGGCGCGACCTCCCCGTGTGACGCGCTGCCTGCCGAGGAACGGGAGTTTCGAAAGGTCATCGCTCAGATTGGAACGAGAGAGAGAATATTTCTCGTCGGCGATGCCAGCAACGACGAAAACGCGAGGGGAGCCGGAGCGTTGCAGGAGTTTATCAACGAGCTGTTTCCCAGTGGAGAGGAGAGTTCACACTCCGTCGACGGCGTCGGGAAGCTCCCTCCCCCCCCAGGGAACCACGGTGATGATGCGAGTCAAAACAGCGTTATCTGCGAGGCGGAGGCTGGCTGTCCGGAGGAGGACAAGCCCCAGCCTCGCTCCGAGCGGCCGGAGGATTTGGCAGTGGGCGCCGAGCCAGTGGGGAAGGGAAGCCGGCCGCCCCCCAACCGAGACGCTCAAAGGACCGCGACCACCAGCACCGACATGAGCGGCCCGCAGCGAACAATAGACCCGCTTATCATAATATTTATTTTCAGACAAGAGTTTGTGATGGGGAGTTCGGGCAGAACATGCGCGAAGGAAATCCTGAAGGACGTGAGGGCGCGCACGAAACGCTGCGCCGCCCGTCAGCGTCCCGCCCTCGTCGGCTTGATCCGCAGCGCGTCGGAGAGCGCGGAGACGCGCCGGTGCCTGGAGCTGCTGGAGAGCCTGATGCGCTCCGTGTTCAGGAAACACGCGCAAGAGGCTATTTGGGTGGGAGAATTTGTTCCAAAGATAGAAAGCAGGATGCTCGCCATCAAGAAGAATGTCTGCAGAGTTTGGTATTCTTCTCAAACATCAGGTGTAATAAAAGATTTCCACCTTTCTTCCCATTAGACCAGGGGTGTAAATGGAACACTTTTTTTTTTTTTGTTAAACCAACTCACTTTCGACGCTCTTTTGGGCTTTTGAAGTTGGGATCGAGCATAGGAAAATACTCTTTTTTTGGTATTTGTTTTCCCCCAAAGTCTTCCCCGGGGGCGTATTTTTGACAGTCTTGAATTAGACTAACAAATGTATGTGCTATCAGTTAATATTTCCATTACTGTGAATACTGCACTGTGTACATGACAATAACCTACCAGAATACCCAATTATGTAGGTCAATCCATGACACTCACAAGACTAGACATTTTATGCACGCCCAAGTTTATTTTCCCAGGCCTGGCTTCAATGGCCTGGGAAACAAAAGAAGCATTCATGAAACAGTCTGTGCTTGAGAGAGCTGCCAAATTGTCAAACGCTTGATGTTGCCTTTTCAGATAATACCAGGGATAGAGGGAGCCAACTTCACTGGCCATTACAATGTTTGCAGTGGCCTGTCAGAAGAGGCCTTGGAGGCTATGCCAATGGCACTTCAACCAGGGGGCAAAGAGGTAGACACACCAGTAACAGTAACATCTAACTGCAGACGTGTGCTGGAATTTCCAAACTTTGTGAGAATTTTCTCTTTGACACACAACGTTTACCATCACAGGTACACAGACACATATTTATGGTTTCAAGGCCTCGAAAAAATAATTTGTTCCAAAATGGGTTGAGTAATGAAATGACTCCCAAACTTCTGTAGTCGCACAGTTTTATTTCAGCAGTGATTGTTTGCAAGGATTTTAAGAATAACATTTGTTTTTGTCACCCCCAGATAACGCAGGAACTCCAGAGGAAGGGATTCCTCTTAAACCCCATTCCCAGGCCACTGGACTTCACAAGGACTGTGGAACAACTGGAATGGACAGTTAAAGGTGCAGTGTGTAGAATTTAACGGCATCTAGCGACGAGGTTGCAGATTGCAACCAACTGAACACCCCCCCCCCCCCTTTCAAGCGTGTAGGAGAACCTACGGTGGCCGTGAAAATCGCAAAAAACACGGATGTCCCTCTCTAGAGCCAATGTTTGGTTTGTCTGTTCTGGGCTACTGTAGAAACATGGCGGCCTCCATGGAAGCCTCTGCCGAGTCTGTTCCACGTGATGCCACTAAATTCTACACACTGCACCTTTAATATCTCAACAACAGGCAAATTGCCACAGAAACTGTCACTGTCCGAAATAAAATTCAACCACTGTGGCAACATCTGAAACTAAAAAATGACGTACCTCCTGTAACACACTACATTCTGCTGTGTACCGTGCACAACATTTCACAAACATTGTCTACTAATGTTCGTACAGTTCTGTGGTGGTGACCAAGGCATTAGATGTATTATCTTAGATTTATTGTGGTCCTTCAGAGCGATTCATGTCGGGGAAGCCTATATGGTGCAGTCTATATAAAGTTATCTGTTGAGTATGCCATTGTCTGTCAAATGTTTTTGATTTAGTGTAACGCATAGTCTACTCAAATCATTTCACAACTTTAGTTGTAGTCACATGATATGTTTCAATGCCATGTCTTGTTCATCAGGAAAACAAAAAGAGACCAGGCTGATCGGGATCATATGGGATTATAAACCAATTGCTCCCTTTTCAAAGGGTAGAACGGTATAGTGTTAAATATGATGCAGCTAGCCTATTAATGTGAAAAGCTTTGTGCCTTAGATGACCAGTATCGTCAATTGCACTAATGAGTCGAACTGTGATTAAAAACAGAACACATTGTTTCTAACTTTTATTTATGATGATGTACACAGCTACTGCATATTTATACAAATAAATAACAGATTTCAACTGTGTAAGTTGTGGGAAGTTTTTCAGTTTTGAGGCTGTTTTGAGCAGAGCACTATATGTCAACCCATATTCAAACAATAAATGATATTGTTTAAGTTACATCTACTTATCTACATATACAGAATATTCTGTAGATGTGTTCAATTTGATGCCCTCACCCAAATTTGACGTGAAGTAATTTGAAGCCGCCTAGTGGCCACAACCGCCTGTGCATGCCGAACGCACCGGCAAAATAATGTGATTCACGGGAAGCCGGCCGCGCGGAAGCCCTCTCGCAAAATACATTTACATCGCAGAAATCGAATGTTTCTCGAACCAAATTGGAAATAATTCCCAATATAAAAAAAAAAAGTGTGTTTTTAGAGGAGCAATATCGCCGTAGGTACTACGATTCTGTCAAATACTTGTTTTTTTTATTTGTTTTAAGTCAGGCAGAAAATTGAAGGCCGTAATCGCAGGTCCTTGCTGTATCGGACAAAAGGAAGTGAGCCGCAGCGGGTGCGTGAACGTTCGCTCCTGTAGAGCTTCGGGCGGCCTCTGATTTTTCATATTTACACCGAAAATTGCACCGGAATTATAACGTCCGAACCGAACCAGAGGCTTTTGAGGAGGCAGCAAAGAGTCAAACATGATAACGTCTGCCGGTGAGTGGTAGCAAACGTCTGCATTTTCAATTAGCCGCAGCGGCGTTAGCGGCCATTGATTTAGCTGAGTCACACAGTTAGCATTTGTTAGCTATTAGTATCAAGACGTCCAGCGTGACAGAGAATGATCAATCTCCTTGTCAACACTATCTATGAATGTGGCTGAACGCTTCGCTTCTCTTTCAGCTGGTATCATTTCACTGCTCGATGAGGATGAGCCCCAACTGAAGGTACGAGGCGCCGTCTGAATGTAGCCAGATTACAGGAGCTCACGTCAAAACAATACGTGGTATAATAATGAAGTAATGGCAAAAATAAATGTCAATAAGCAATGAACCTAAAGTTCACTTCAAATCGGAGAAATTGGCAACCTCAAAAATAATCAAAAAACAAGAGTTAAATTTAAATGCGTAACTGTGTGTTTACGTTGTAGGAGTTTGCGCTGCATAAGCTGGACTCTATCGTCAATGACTTCTGGGCTGAGATTTCGGGATCAGTCGACAAGATGTGAGTACCTTTTTACAACCCCTTTTCCAAAAGTAGAAACGTTCAATTGCAAACATAGTTTGTTGTTGCCAGGTACCTCTGGGCAACAGTTCAAATGCATTTTAATCATAAAACATACCAGCCGCAACATCAAAACCAATGACAGGTGAAGTGAATAACATGGATCATCTCGCTCCAATGGCTCTTGTCAAGGGGTGGGGATATATCAGGCAGCAAGTGAACAGTCAGTTCTTGAAGTTGACGCGTAAGGGGCTGTAGCTTCAGACCGGTCAGAGTGCCCATGCTGACCCCTGTCCACCACCGGAAGCACCTACAATGTGCACGTGAGCGTCAGAACTGGACCATGGAGCAATGGAAGAAGGTGGCCTGGTCTGATTAATCACTTCTTCTTCATCATGCGGATGGCCGGGGTCAGGGTCTGATCGAGCATCTGTAGGATGTGCTGGAACAACAAGCCCGATCCATGGGGGCCCCACCTCACAACTCACAGGACTTAAAGGATCTGCTGTCAATGTCTTCAGAGCTCTTGTGGGGTCCATGTCCAGTCATGTTTCGGTGTGTGTGTGTGTGTGTGTGTGTGTGTGTGTGTGTGTGTGTGTGTGTGTGTGTGTGTGTGTGTGTGTGTGTGTGTGTGTGTTCATTTAACAGCAGATTATTGAAAGTGTATTCTTTTTTTCACCCATATCCATTCCTTTAGTAGACCCTAGTTTTATCATGGCTTTCCCCGCAAATATTTTCTCTTGGATGAACAATGTGAACGTAATTTATAGCATGACAATTTTAAGAACTTAGTTATGCAGCACATTATTACTTGGACACTTGTCAGTTCCAATTACCTAAGATTTAACAACACTCTAATTTGTATCGAGAGACTTTACCATGGTGGAAATTGATCATAGCAGCTTTTTAATGATTGATGGATTTAAATCAATACATTCCTACTTTTGAGGTTTCATTTTTTCTATTTTAATAATTATAAAACTAATGAACACCATGCAGCCTAACCCTAAATGTGTGACATATAATGCAACAGTAATGTCCCTAAGACAGGCACTTGTAGGTCATGGGCCTTATTGATCTTTCTTTGCTTAATTTTTTCATTATTAATATTATCAATGTCTCAGGAATTCCTTTTGAGCAATGTCTGGTTAATAGTAACTTCTCTGTCACAGCGAAGTCCTGTACGAGGATGAGGCGTTTCGGAGCAGAGAGTTTGCAGCCCTTGTGGCGTCTAAGGTTTTCTATCACCTTGGAGCCTTTGAGGAATCGCTCAACTACGCTCTGGGAGCAGGAGATCTTTTTAATGTCACAGATGACTCGGAGTATGTAGAGACCATTATTGGTGAGTGAAAATGCCAAAGTTTCTTTCTTTATTTATTTTTTTATAAACAAAGCCAGACAGTAAAATGGAAGCATTCAGGCAATAAATTATTTCTTTCACACTGCCGCTATAAAACAAACTTTAAGTGTGAGTCTTTAAAGACTTATATTTTGAATCAAATAAAACTAAAATATTTGGTTTAAAACGGTCAAACAATAATAATTTCCAATAATATGGAACATGCATATATTTTCAGCAAAGTGTAATGTATATTCAAATACACTGAAAAATAGTTGTAGTTGATGAGCTAGATCCCCATAAATAGTGTGCTTAGAACATCTCAAAGTAAACACGTGTACTTGCTTGGAACCCATTCGTTTTTCTCTGCCACCAGCCAAATGCATTGACCACTACACCAAGCTGCGAGTGGAGAATGCGGAGCTACCAGAGGATGAGAAGAAGAGCATCGACCACCGCCTCGAGGGCATCGTCAACAAGATGTTTCTGCGTTGCCTGGGCGACCATAAGTATAAGCAGGCCATTGGCATCGCCTTGGAGACCAGGCGCCTTGATGTCTTTGAGAAGACCATCTTGGAATCGGTCAGCAGATTGTATTTTTATTTATGTTAGTCGTCTTTTTAAATTTATGCTAGACTTGAAATGTGGCTTGAACCTCATTTGACATATATATATATTTTTTTTTTCTTTCAATGTTATTCATTCAATGCAATTGTCATAATCAAATACATATATTGTAATAACGTGAAACATATTTTTGTTAAATGAGATAATCATATGAAGAAATTATAATATTTCTCATGTTAAATGAGGTCTGAGATATAAGAGGGAGGTTTCAAAGTGGTTTCTTTCTGGGTTTATCAAGCCCCATGTGCTATTATTTAAATCGTATAAGCACAAGGGATGTTAATAATTAACCGTTAACCACCAATAAGAATTTTGACCGATTAATATTATAAGTTAAACAGTTGTAAAAATATGATTAAAAAAAAAAAAAAAAAAAAAAAAAAAAAACCAAAACAAATAAAATAACAAAGGTTTGTTGCATGGTAAAAGAAAAATAGGCTGGACAATCTATTCCTTAAATACGACCCATTGTGGCGACACGTGTAACTAGGGCGGTGAAGATTACTGCAGTCATGTCTTCCATCCTATGTTCAAGGGATTCTGGAGAAAACCCGTTCGCTTGTCACTGGGAGGGACAGTGCATTTAACATATGGGGGATTTATTTTGTGTGTGTCCGATGACTATTAATTATTTCTAGGGCTGTACCCGACTCCAAATTGTGTTTATCGAATTGGATTCCGAATGTAGAAACAACTTGTGCCCGGTTCCCCCAAATACGGAACTGCTCCACGCCTCTTATGATTCCCCTTACTTATAATTAGTAAAGTCTAATAAAAAGGGGACACTGCCCTAATATTTTAGTATTTTAATATTATCGGATAATGGTAAATGATCAGTTAACAAGGGTCGGCTTTAGGTCCGAATTTATTTATTTTTCCCCAAGTTAGAATCCCTATTAAGAACATGTGAAAATCGTCCAATTTCTTAGTTCCCTTCCCTAATTTTTTTCATGATTAAATTACCCGCATTCATCATAGAATGATTAAACAAAATCAAAGCATTGTTTTACCTTAATAAAAATTATGTTTTAATTTAGTAAAAAATGAAACGTGGAATAAGTAAACGAAAGCAGAAAAATGGTTAAGGAGTGGGGAGCAATGATCATAAGGATACTTTTCTCTTGAACGCAGCAATTCCATGACTAAAATAAAGGGTGATGCTGATTCTGCTGGTTTTTCTTTTTTCAAAAAGCCTGGTCACCATAAGCCTGGAAATATCTGAAGTGATTGATAATGACCTTGTCTGTTGTCATTGTTTCTCATAATCTCACATCTGATTTTCCTGTTCTTCAGACCGATGTAGGGGGGCTCCTGGCTTACAGCCTGAAGGTGTGCATGTCCCTGATGCAGAACAAAAAGTTCCGTAACCAGGTGCTCCGTGTGTTGGTCAAACTCTACATGAACTTGGAGAAGCCTGACTTCATCAACGTCTGCCAGGTAACAGTCAAATATAGCCCTTTCCTGCTTTTATTCAGAGCTTTTGAATTGTACCTTATTTCATAGCACCCTGTCCCTGTTTCTCTTTTAACTTATTCAAAATAGATGTATGAGAGGGTGGCAAATGGTGCCTTTTTTTAATTTTAAACCACTCTTCCTATTATGCTTTTTCTTTTTTATGTTATGTATATAATGTAACAATGTCGGATGTTGATATTAGACGTTGCAGAAGTGTTAAATAATGAGGTAAACTAATGAAAAAGTAATTGCTGTGAACAAAACGCTGAGTCTTCCGACAGCTCTGAACGCTAGGTTTCCAACAGTTTTTTTTTCATTTCTACTCTCTGCACAAGCTGACGTTAGCTCATCACAGATTTTCATATGGTCATCTGCTCCATCTTATCTGTTGTTCATATCTCCAAACAAAACCAATGAAAATAGTGTTTTTATTGTAGATGTATTCATTTATTTTATTTTCTGATGTTTACATAAAACAAAAAATTCCTGCATCCGAGAGGCCCGGTGTGCCTTGGTGCAGTGTCCGTGTCTCCCACAAGCTTGGAGCACAGCAATGAAATTCGGAACTAAATTTTGAATTAGGCTTTGATCTAATATGAGTGAAGATTCAGAAACTGCATTGCTTATTTCTCGCCTCAAAGTTCGAAATGGAACGCTCATTTCTCGCCTAGGGGACTTATTTTAACTTGTTTCAAATGAGCTGAGTCTGGATGTTTTATTCCTTTTACTACTGAAACTCAAAGGCTTTTCTATTCATATTCTTATAATGCAGTTACGCATGCATTAAGAATGTGTGGACAGACACTATCTTTGTTTCTTTGAAGGTAAAAACACCTAAATCATTTATTATTCTCAATGGCTTGATTCATAGGTTGTAGTTGTACCAGCTAGTAATGAACAACAAATCATCCCCTCCTTTAATGTCATTCTTGATCGTAGAATATATCAAATATTGATATTGTCCTGAAATTATTTTTGCTGGAACTCCCATCTCTTCCAGTGCTTGATCTTCCTAGATGATCCGCAAGCTGTTAGTGACATCTTGGAGAAGCTGGTGAAGGAGGACAACCTGCTGATGGCCTACCAGATCTGCTTTGACCTGTATGAGAGTGCCAGCCAGCAGTTCCTCTCCTCAGTCATCCAGAACCTGCGCACCGTCGGAACACCCATCCCCGCAGTGCCTGGTTCCACCAACACAGGCACTGTGCCCACCGCCGACAAAGATGGGTGTGTAGGGAGAGTCTTATCTTAAGATAAGAGATAACACTTAAACAATCTACAGGGGAAAATTCAGCAGAAAGTTGAGGAGTCAGTTTTAAAGAGACTATACAGTATCTAAATGACTACATTTTTTTAAACTCCTGCCTTCACGATTTTTTTTCTACAAGTACTGCCCCTCAGGTTTAATCAAACAATTGGTCAACTTGGTGTATATATAATTTGGCATTTTTATCTTCCTGTTTTCCCGTGTGACTCAGGGAGGCTATGGAAACAGACGACAAGGCCGGCTGCTCTTCTGCTGGGAAGGTGGTCGAAGTGGTAAGCTCTTTTAGATAGATTGTACACCTCACAACCAAAACTTCAGTTGATTCTGTCATCAGGAGAACATATTTGCTGCTACTCAAACTGTCACGTGGCTCCTACTCATCTGCATAGAAGGACGAGCCGAAAGACCAGAACGCTAAGATGATCAAGATCCTCAGTGGGGAGATGGCCATTGAGCTTCACCTGCAGTTCCTCATCCGAAACAACAACACAGACCTAATGATCCTCAAAAACACAAAGGTAAGTTTTTAGAGGGAATTTGTTCCGGGAAAACTCTTTGAAATATAAATCGGATGGTATACTGAACAGTTGCTAACAATGCTCATTATGTGTGAAATGTTATTGTATCGACCTTATATAGAATCAGATTGTGAGCCATCTCATCGATATCGGATTCAATCTAGTTGTGACCCTTTTTATATCAATCGATTCGTGAGACCCTGCCCAATACCCAGCTCTAATATGATGTGCTTTGAAGACAATCTGGGGACCTTTTTAAACATATTTAATGTTATATTTAGTCATTGTTGCTGTCTTTTTGGTAATTCTAGGATGCGGTCCGAAATTCGGTGTGCCACACTGCTACGGTCATAGCCAACTCCTTCATGCACACGGGAACCACGAGTGACCAGTTTCTCAGGTATGGCAATTCCTTTCCTCCTTTTCAAGCATCAGGTGAATATGCCTTCAAAAATAGAATCCTCTTGCTGATGTTCAGGCTTGTGTTTGTGCCCATTTGCAGAGAAAACTTGGAGTGGCTGGCGAGAGCAACCAACTGGGCCAAGTTCACAGCCACAGCAAGTCTGGGAGTCATCCACAAGGTGCGTTGGTACAGCGTGCAGCTACTATCAGTGGAAGTACGGATAACACATCATTTAAAAGCAGTAAAACAAAAGATTTCACCGATATGTATTTGAAAATACAAATCATTGTGTGTACCCAAAAGTCTAAAAGATATACGTTAACTGGTCTCTTCAGCATTCACGACTTTTAACATGATTCAGAACTCCAAAACCAAAATAATACTGTAATTGAAATGCTTTCATTTCCTTTTTCCTTCTTTTCTTTTCCTTTCCTTCTTCCTTCCTTTTTCAGGGCCACGAGAAAGAGGCGCTCCAGCTGATGGCCACATACCTGCCCAAAGACACCTCTCCAGGCTCCGCCTACCAAGAGGGAGGAGGTCTGTACGCTCTGGGACTGATTCACGCCAACCACGGTGGGGACATTATCGACTACCTGCTGAGCCAACTCAAGAACGCCAGCAACGATGTGAGTAGATTGTGGTGACAGAGTGAAAATAAAGGTTTTGGTCATGGCCGAAACTCAATTTCTGCAAACACTGAATGCCAAGTACCGGCATGTTTTCATTTCTATGGAAGATTTTAAGGCTTAAGTCGACCCCCCCCGGTTGGCTTAAGCATTTTTTTTATTACTATTTAAAATGAGTAAAATCTTACTTCACTGTAGAGCTATGCACAGTGCATTGATTGCCTCTCTCACACACACACAGACACACACTGACAACGGACAGACCCGTCCGTGAATAGCCCCTCAAAACATGAACATGCACGTGATGTTTTAAACATCCCGTTGGGTTGGGTACCGAAACCACTATGTCACCAGTTCCTATACGATCGGTTTCTATGGGACCGAACCGCAGCGCATATTTCAGTGCCATGACTGATTTAAATATCCACCCTCTGGTTCTCCGAAACCACCACAGCCTTCACTAACTTTATGGTTTGGAGCGCGCTTCTTCAAATCCTCTGTATGACACGCCACCGCTTTCCTCTCCCGTGCGACTCAGATGGGGCGCTTGTGAGTGTCACATTATGGTTGCTAAGCCAATCAGATTTAAGATTAAGATTAAAATGGACAAGCTTAGCTCGTCTTGTCACACACACACACACCACAACATGCATTACGTGCAGCTACAGCCAACACATGCAGATGGAGGCTGTGAAATGGCTTTTCTGCATTTTTCCCATTGAGGCTTGTCCTTCCTCCGAGGGTTAGGCCAGGAGCGGTGGGCAGCTTAAAGTACAGCGCCCAGGGACCAGTTTCAACATCCATCACTGGTCGGACAAATTTCTTGTAAAAGAGGCGGGTCGTAAAAGTTTTATCGTTATTTATTAACACATGAAAAGTAATGAAGGTCAAATGCGGTTAGTTCATAAAAAAATCTCTAAAATAGCCCCAATGTAATTTATTTATGTTGACAAAAATAGTCATAATAAAATGGCCCCGAGATCGATTCTGATCAAGCATTAAAGCCCTAAAAAATAATAATATTGAAAGGGATGGAATTTTTTATTTTTTTGATGAACAATAGCGAACCCTTGTTAACCAATCATTAACCGTCAGTATTGAAATATTGGGTCACTGCCTGGGTGTTTTTATTTTATTTTTTTGGGACATTACAATCTCTTATTATAAATAAGGGGAATCATAAGTGTATTTTTATATGCGAACACAGCTCTTTTGTGCGATTGCGAAGAGACAAACAGTACATCCGTGCGCCCATATGCGTTCCCCTGTCGAATATTCGCATTGAACAGTTGAATCCGATTCGACTGACAAAATTCTGAGTCAGGTACAGCTCTCAAAATAGTTAATAATTGGGCATGCACAAACAAAACCCCCATATGTGGATAATCAGAGCTTCTGCTTGTGCAAATCAAGCAAATATTTTTAAAGCAATGACTTGTTAATGACAAGGGTGTGGCAAACTGTGATTCTGAGATAATCACCTCCAAAGTTTTACCCAAACCAGGTTCATTCAGCCAGCTCCCAGAATGCAAATGGGGTTGGCAGACAAACAAAGCCTCATGGCTACTTAACATACTTCTGAATGGGCCAATCACAAACAGCTTAACAACGACAAATTTTGTTTATAAAAAAGCTTTAATTTAACAGTATGAATATACATGTTTTATAAAAGTGTAATTATTTTGGAGTTTAAAAGTACGGACAACATAACAAAATGTAGAGAGTATCAATATTAGGAGTCTCAGAAAATCTGAATTCTGAAAATCTGTCACCAACCTCAACGGACTTCATCACGTCAACTTCTTCCGTTGTAGCAACAACGGCACGTATCGTCGTTCTCCTCCAGTGGTTCTTGAAAATATTCCGTTTCATCGTCACATTAAGTTTCAAATCCGCTGTTTGAAATGTTCTCCAAGTCCGGAGTAATATCAGATTCAGCATCACTGTCGTTCTCTGCGTCGCTGTCGGAGAACTGACTATCATCGCAGAAAATAAAGTCCAGTACGCGCTGCTTACACTGACTTGGATCTATAGCACTGGTCAGATTTAGGTCTGAAATATGATTCAGAGCTTTCGCTTCGCGTAATCATAACAATACGGAGAAGAAAGTTTTCACAGACAAGTGAGACCGAACCACCCCCGTGCTGCGCTTTAACTGTCTGTTTACGAAAGTGACATAGGTGCGTGATGCGAAGGGTTTTTCTTCTTCGCTGTTTCACAACAGTGGCTCCGTGTGTGTAAGAGTAGTACGATTTAAAGGTTGAATTCTATCAAAACGGTTTCACATTGTGACTTCATATCACATGGAATATGGATGAAGGACCTTCACCAGGACGCTCGCTTTAAAGGAAACCATTGATCGGCGTTGTTAAGTGCTATTCTTCTTGGTAAGTGAATTGCGTTTCCCCATGTAATCTAACGGGAATATTTAACTCCACGGTTTAACATTTTTCTACTATTTATAAATAAAACTCTGTTTTTAAAATACGTTGAGAGATACACAAAGGAACACAAATCTGGAAAAATCAAATTTTCCTTCAAGAAAGGGTTTTTTTTTTTTGGGTTTTTTTTTTCTTCAACTTATTTGGCTGAATTTTATAAATGCGTGAGATGGCCGCTTTTGCTGTGGTGGGTCACATGTTTACTGAACTGTGACCTCCCAGTGACTAGAGGAGCAACTGAAAAGTTTAGTTTCTCCCGCAGCTCTTGAATATAGGATGGAAGACAGTCAGTGATGATAACTAAACAATGATTATTGTGTTTATATTTCATATCCTCCTGTAATTTTCACCAGCAAAGATATTAAATACAAAATTGTATTTAATTTGTATGTTATTGTATTTTTTTCATTTACCATGCACAAACCTTTTTTTTTTTTTTTTTTTTTTTTTTTTTATAATTTAAAATTGTTTTAACTTCTGTATTTCACAAGCTGCTTTCTCCTGCATTTTACAGATTGTTCGTCATGGTGGTGCTCTTGGCCTGGGATTGGCTGCCCTCGGCACAGCCAGACAAGACGTTTATGATCTGCTCAAGTCCAACCTGTACCAGGATGATGCCGTCACTGGTATGTAGACCTAGGGCCACCACAACCATGACAGTTAAATGACGATTGTCATCATAAAATCATTTTCAAAAATGTAATTGCCATTTTTAAATTCATTTTATGGCACTATTATCGTTTAAGCCCCAATAATATAATAATACACATCCACCATATGAAGAACAGACAGACATTGAGCGTTAGGATCTGGGTAGACAATTTGGCTTAATTTTCCCCAGAAGGAAAAGGAAAAACACTTTAAAATGGACTAAATTTATTTTAGTATTAAAAACAAAAAAAACAAAAAACAAAAAAAAACCTTTACACATCATTGTATGCCACAACTCATCTGTTTTTGCTGTTAATATTTCTAATAAACTAATAAGAAACGATTAATTTTTTGGCAATTCTCAATGTAATTGTTTTATAATATTGTGAATGGAATTACCATACAGGTTGTTTGGCTGCTCTTTGCTACACTCTAGAGTTTAACGAAGTTGCAGTATTGACCCGCCATGTGTTCTGTTTCCTCCCCAGGCGAGGCGGCTGGCCTAGCCCTCGGCTTGGTCATGCTGGGCTCCAAGTCGGCCCAGGCCATCGAGGACATGGTGGGGTATGCCCAGGAGACACAGCATGAGAAGATTCTGCGTGGTTTAGCTGTTGGTATCGCCATGGTCATGTACGGACGCATGGAGGAGGCAGACACGCTCATCGAGAGCCTCTGCAGAGACAAAGTCAGTCAAATTTTCTCATTCCCAGTTTACACATAAGGGAATTGTGTCCCCCTCTGATCTGAAATTCTATCACTAGAATCCAAGAGTGGCTATTTTTGATTTTGTTGTGATATTTATACATTTTTTTATATTTTACATAAAATATATATACATTTTATATTTATGTAATGAATAAACCAAAATGCCAGCGTTACCAGTTTGTCTAGTACCTTTTACAATGAATGTGCAAGTTATCTCTGGTATTGTACAAGTGTTAACACTTTGTATATTAAGAAATTGCATACATACTTGACATCATTTGATACACAAATGACAGGACTTCATATACAGTGCAAGACAACACTCCAGCTGACATGATCGGTGAACAGGAACGGGGGGAAGATTTCATGTTGTTTTTCATGTTTATATAATTGACAAATCACAGTTCATTAATCTACCAGCTGGAATGCAGACTTTGAGGTTGATGCATCGACTCGTGTATGCACTCACACAGTGTGTGGGGTTGTGTGTGAAATGTGAGCCTCTTCCTGTGGACTCTGTGCCAAGAAGCTTTCGAGAAGCGCTCGATGTGGGAAGTGAGTCAAACCGTGCTCCCTGTACATGTTTGTGCAGACCAGGTTGTAACGGTTCTGCTTCCACTCACTGTCCACCATAGGACCCCATCCTGCGGCGTTCCGGTATGTACACAGTGGGCATGGCGTACTGCGGCTCTGGGAACAACAAGGCCATCCGACGCCTGCTGCATGTCGCTGTGAGTGCTTCCTGCTTAACCCTGTTTACAGCACACTGTTTCATAGAGGGGGGAAAATGGTTTATCATAATGGGGATGAAACAGATAGCATGATTTATGACCGAATGATGTAGGTTTTTTTTTCTTATGTATTTCTATTGAATTCCAATTTTTCACAGATCAATTATTAACTGAAACATAGATTTGAATTAATTTGTTAGTGTATAAGCCAAATTTTAGGCCAATCAACACAAGTATAATTACAAATTCTAATACTAACTGAGCAGCTATCTTTTGGTAGGGTACTATCTTATGATTCGGTATGGAGTATTTCAACATATGATTCCCTTTAAGCAAAAACAATGGTTAGCACGCTGGTACTTATATGTATACATTTCTGATGCTAAAATTCTTTCACATCACTGTCATTTATTATATCAAATTTAACAGCAACTTGTCCATGTAGGAAAATGATTGCGCATTTAGCTGTGCATCCTGCAGGTGGCAACCTGTTCACATTCATAGATGGTTTGGTTGGGCACAAATTTCATCCTGTGAGCAAAAGCCCTTAAAGGTTGGGTTGAAGCCTCAAAGTTTCATTCGATTTCACTGAATTGATTTCTCTTGTCTCAAAGGTGAGTGACGTAAATGATGACGTGAGAAGGGCTGCAGTTGAGTCCATTGGTTTTATCATGTTCAGGTAAGATCCAGACTTCATTGATTTGTAGCTTAACAACTCCCTTCCATAGAATGTCAGGCATTGATTTTGCACTGATTATCCTTATATGAAATACATATTCCACCCACATAAGATTTTGTAATTTTTGACTGTATTTGAATCATTATGGGGCATAATTGGCCCAGCGTGCAAGTTCTATGCTTGTACTCTACACAATGCCCATGGCTTTTGAAAAATCTTTTTAAATGATAATGGAATATTTAAGACCCGGCTCAAACCACAAACATTTTACATACGGGGAAATGGCCTTTCAACTAGTTTTCAACAAGTGTAATTAGGCCCCAAGTCATCAACCCAGTCTAAGCTATATCATCTTGACTGTACCTTAGAACGATTTTCATATTGCAATTAAATTAGAGTATTTGTCAAGATTTGTGTCCATCTGTACTTCAGGCAGTATCTGCAGTCTCTATTTTCATTACTCCTTCTACGTTTCCGAGGCTGGAAAAGCAATTGGTCACAGAAAAATTCTGAAGGTCAGTCTGGCTTATAATAAAAGTTATTTTTCAACAAGGAAAGGAGTTAATATTTCACATAATTATGCAAAATAAAAGGGACAGTTTGACATGGATGGCAAGGTGGTGTCATTTAGGATTTTTTTCTCGGTTTGTGAAATGTAGATGTTTTTCATGTGAGAACTAGAAAAACAGTCCCTCTACCCTTTGATCCTTCTCTGTTTTGATTTGTCTTGTGTTTATGCAGCAGTTATGTTGACTGTTAAAGGTGGAATTGCTTAAGGAGGAAACCTGATGCAAATTTTCCTCAAACATACATTCCTTATGTCCTACTAAAGGTCCCTGCACCACTGTTCCCACTTATATTCTACGTCCTCTTTCAGGTGTAGTCTCTATATATATATATATATATATATATATATATATATATATATATATAAATATAAACTTTACTTGAGAATTACTTTATGCTTGAACATTTGGGCTTTTTGTGCTTCCTTTGTGATAAATAGATGGGATTAGTGGCTTGTGCCTCTTTATGAGAACAGTATTTTGATTCAGAGTTTGGTGATGCAGACCAATACATTGTGTGATGCAACACTGCTCATTTCTGGTACTACTGCATTCTCATTCCATTATTTTCAATCTATATTTCAAATTTCTCCACATTGTCTTTAGCCTTATCTGTTGTTTTTGCGTCTCTGAATTAATTAAATGGAGCTTTTGTTACATACAGACACAGAAAGATTATTCCTGTTGGCATTTGGGCTGCAGATATTCCTCTTTAATCCCAATAGAATTTTTCTGCTTTATTTTTAATATTCAAATATATAACATTTTTTTACGCAAGGTTCTGCCGTACTGATCGGAGCGACCTTTTTTTCCAAACAAAGCAAATAAAAACTCTAGATGTATTTAATTTACTCCGTTCCCTTCTGCTGCTGAGCAGATTACTTCTGGAAAAAATACTGCCCACCTTCTCACGGCCCGGTGACAAGTGACCCGGCACGGTCCGCGAGCCGGACGATAGGAAACTCTGCACTAGGGACATTCCGTCATTGATGGTCGGGTTTATTTCCCACTTTCATCTCCACATCTGTTGAATTACTGGACACTCTGGTCAAAGGCGCACTCTACCTTGTACACACAGTGAAAACACTGGAGGAAAGGGAAATTAGCCGATGCAGACTTCGCACACCGTTAACAGGAATATTTCTATTTAATGTGTGTGCAAAAAACTGGGTGAGCTTATATTGAACTTTATTGCTCATCAAATATGAATTGACTTGCTAAAGTTAGCCAAAGCATTTATAGTAATCAATTTTATTTATAAAAAAAATACGCAATGGAATGGCAATTTCAACATTTGAGTAGTGTTGTACTTTTTTTTTTTTTTTTTTTTTTTTTTCGTATAGTCAAATTCTATTAGAATTTAGTTCCTGCAGCCTTAGCTGGTATGACAACAGAATTGAGGTGAACAAATTGCTTTAAGTTCACAAGAACTTCCTGGCACTCCTGTGAGATATTGCTCTGCGGGGAAGCTAGGTTTTAATTTCACTCGGATACATTTTTATTTTCTCCCTTTTTATGGGGGCTCATCAGTCTTACTCCGACATGAATTTAACAATCAGGCAGCTGAGCAGTGTTAAACAGAGAGCCTGGCCAAGTTGAGGAACCTCAGGGTGTCCATTTTAAGCCCAAAAAAGGTCATGTGATATTCCCTGTGATCAATTGGCTGCAAGATAAACCTTGTGTAAATCCTTCCTCTGTTTAGAAAGCCCTCTCTACTGCTACAAGTCAGCCAATCTAGTGGCTCCAGCGACATTAATCCCACTACCCACTTGGGAGGACGCACTCTGAATCAAATCTGTTGGCTCTTTCTACAAAATCAGCCGATCATTTTTGTTGTAGCAATTTTCCAATTGAGCGGCTGTCAAAGCTTTTTATTTCAGTTTTGGACTAGACTTTGACTTTGTAACAATTGAAAATTCAGTTACATGGGTGCACAGTACCAGCGTTCTTTGTGAATAAAAAGCCAAGGAGTTGTTCCTCAGGTTACTTTCTGAAGCTTGTGTCAGCCTATATCATGTACAGATAGTCCTACTCCGATTACTAGTTTATCTAAACCATGGGAATGCACTGAAATTAAAACACCAGAGTAGTGTTGACAAACGTTAATGGGGAACAGAATGTTAGTGAGAGTGGCATCATCTTTCATGCAATGCGATGGGTACTATGGTCTAAGAAGTATGAAAGAGAATGTTATGGCTAAAAGTATTTCTTTAGCCAAGACAAAATGCTTTTCTGCACAGAAAATTTAGCGTTTCCATTTATTGATCATAGTGGCAAAGCTTTACAATTGCTTTGCATTTTATTATTCTGCCATTTATACACAGTTTTCCACTGTAATATAGTCAAACTTGTGTAAAATCTTACAAAACTCAACTGTTTATACAAAATCAGTTTTTCATGTTTTGATATTAAAGAGGGAAATGTTTTTTAATATTTCACAGAGGAGATTCAAAGGTTAGACGTAAGACTCCCACCACTATCCAAGCAAGTGGTCCCAAGTAGTCCAAGTTAATGGGATTGCAATATGTATGCTCAATGTTTCCAGAGGGGTGTCATTTGTCTTCAATCCTTACTGTTTTGTCCGGCATCTTCCTAAAGGATGGTGCACTTTGAGTTTTGGTGGAGCTTTTTTCTTTTTATTTCCCTTCTACTGTTCTGTTCCTCTGGTTTGTCAGAATGAAAGTCTGTTTTTAATCACTTGGTTAGATTTAATCTCAATCCGTTTTCTGTGGAAAAGGAACCAGAACAGTTCTGTCTTCCACATTATGAACATAGAGATAGAAATCCCAGGTGTACCTCTGGCTGTTCACGTATTAAATGTCTTAAATGTCTTAGTTTTCTCCAGATTTACTTTAAACAGGCTAGATGTTCTCTGTCTGCTCTAAACGTAACTGACATGCTCCCCTGGCTTTAAGTCTTCATCTTCAGTGAGAAGCAATGTGTCTAACACAACACTGCTGGGGGACTGCATGGGTGCTTGGCAGCACTTCAGTGGACTCTGGTAGCTCACTGCTCCAATACTGTTCTTCATTCCTCGCTTCACAAACAGCTTGGAGTTCTCTGCCATGGAGGAGCGGAAAGAGATCTTGGTCAGACCCCGTCCTCTATACTGCAATGTTGGGTGTCTTTCAGGCCCATTATTAGTGCTTACATTATAATTGCAGGTGATGTAACGTGTGAACGCCTGCCGGAAAGTCTTATTGAACAGGGTGTAGACTAATGGGTTGATACCTGACGAGACGTAGCCCACCCAGACAAAGATCTCCATCAGACGTGAGATTACATTAACATCACAGCTGCCGCAGAGCACAGAGGTGATGTTGGTGATGAAGAATGGGCACCACATGACCACGAATAGGAGAAACACAATGCCCAGCACTTTGGAGGCACGCTGCTCGTTGCTGAGGTTTTGCATGGACTTTGTCCCCATGGTAGACATTCTGCGAAATGGAATATCTTCACATGTCACAGGGTTCCTTGCTGCTGGATTGGGGCATCTTCCATCCTCTGTCGTCAGCGCATCAGACAGAGGAGATCCCACAGGCTGTTCCCTTTGGAAGACTGTAGAAACAGTCTGCCGAATAAAGCGCTGAGTCACCCTTGACCTCAGCAAGTAAACTTTCTTGCGCAGTGCTTGAATGGTCAGTAGGTAAATGACCATCATGATGGTTAAAGGGATGAAGAATGCTGCCAAGGAGCCAAACATGATGAACTCCCTGAAGCTATCAGTTTTCAGCAGGCAAGTGTGGTTGCTGTTGAAGGTGACGTTGTTGGGAAGTTGGTAGTTCTTCAACCCCTTTATGGGAATGGGAATCGCTATACCTGTAAAGAGAAAATACAATTTGCCGTTTGTTTTACTTTTAATTATTTTTGATAACCTGTTTCTCAAAATAGTTTGTACATTGTTCCACAAAACACCATTTTCTTGATTTTACAGCTAATAATTATTGCCATTTTAGCTTTTTTTTTAAAAGCTTAGTTAGGCAGAATTTAAATCCTACTCATAATTATGCAGAATCAAGATTAATATAACATTGTAATTTGTTGGTTTCCTTTCCCAATCTGGTTGTTATCCATGGCCATGATCCTCCTGACATAAAAATATGGAGTGTGGAATCAACTGCATTGTTCAAGCTGTTCTATTTCCATTCATGTCTGAAAGTGTGGTTTCAGACCATATCGGGGCCCCAAGTTTAGAGTTTTGTTTTTATTAAAGATCATAAATTTGCCAACAATATGACACCATAGTCTGACAATTTTCTGACAATCCATACTTGGTTATCCATTAACAATTACAATTACTAATTTTGGAGGTGGTGCTGGATAGCTCATCAGTCAGAATAATAATGCAAATGTTTCTAGTCATCTCTTCTATAAACTGAAATATTAACTTAGCCTTGACAGATGTAATTTGTTTTGAAGTCTGTCATTTTAAACAACTTCTATTTCAGCTCAATTTTATTTACCATCCCATTATCTGTCCAATCTTGTGAATGCTTTCCATTCTTCACATGAGTCCACTAGTGGTCTAGAAACTTGATTGAGAGACATCTATAAATGCAGAAACATTCTCTCACCTAATAACCCTATGTTGTATGTGCAATAGTCTTCTTGGCTTCTCTGAGGGAACAAATAAGCCAAGTCTATTAGATTATACTGTAGTTAAGCGTAAGATGGCTTTAGTTTCTCTCCAGGTTGATACACCTTTGCATTTGCACTTGAGATCCTTTTAAGATTCAATGCGTCTATTTCCACAATTATAATTTTTTTTTCTCTTGGAATATTGTTTGTTCTTGTAGCCTATATCATGCTACTTTTTCAACCAGTTTGTTATGATGGACATTGACTATTTAGCAGTCATCTACTGTGGTAGAGGATCGTAGATCCTAGAGGACTAGAGGATCCTAGAGTGGTAACCTTCAGACTGACTTTGTGTTATGATTATCACACTTCGGAACCACTTTCATGAACATCGCCATAGTTTACATAGCATCTGCTTTTATTGCATCCGGCCCATATTTCTTTTCTCCATAAACTACAGCCTGCCATAGATCGAATCTCCTGCCACTTGTGTAAACAAACTACATCAAACTTGCACTAAAGAACTTTAAGTGTACATGTTACTGAATGAAATGTTACTGAAGGAAATAATGTATACGAGGCTTCAGTGGTTATATACTCACCAATAGATATGAGCCACACCAGCGCTATCTTGACCATGGCGTTAGCCCTGGATTTATACTGGCTATGCTGGATGGGCTTCTTGATTGCGATGTAACGGTCCAGGGAAATTGCACACAGGTGCATGATGGACGCAGTAGAGAACAGTACATCTAGGAAGAGCCAAATAGGACAGAGGAACTCTGGAAGAGGCCACCCAGAATCTAAGAAACGGGATAAGAGAGAAACTATTTCAGTAAGATACTAAAACAGTCCTACAAACCATTACAAGGCAACTGGTTAAATAGCCTTCTTAATGGAGAATTTATCTTTTGTGATGGAACTTCCATTAGTTATACACTTGTGTCCTCAGTATACCCTCTTCCCATTCCAAACAATTTTTTTTCCCCCTGAGCACCACCCATTATGGGAAATGTGCCACAATGGCCAGAGATCAGAAGTAGCTCTCATGTAAAGATCAGTGTTTGTTTATCCCAGTTAGGAATGAATGTACTGGAAAAAAGGGTTCCCTTACTGTTTATGGAGCTAAAAGCTCTTTATGTAGTTCTGCAGAAGACCATGCCGAACAGAGGTGTTTATTTTCGGTTCCAGGCATAAAACTGGCTTTAGTCCAGTCATCATTGCAAAAATCTTTTGCTGTTGGAAGCATTAACGTACATACTTTGTTATTCTTTTGTGATTATTTTCTTATTTGCATACAAATGGCCATAATGTCCTTCTTAATAGGCCAAATAATGTTCAGTAGGTCTTTGATAGAGAAACTGATTGTCTTTGTTTATCTTTTTTGGCACTTGGATTGGCAAAAATGTTCGTGCAGTTTTGTTTTTCTTAAGGAATCTTCAGTTTAGATCATATTGTTCCCGCATCTAAAGACACAGTGCTGCCAAACTGTCTGTCCATCATCTACTCTCAAACAATGTTGTTGTAGCAAGGCTATCTTTACAAGTAGAATGAGGTCACATTTATAAACAATTGGTTTTGATTCAAGACCGAAGTAGCAGAAAATTCCCCTCGCCATTTAATAATTGCATTTTGTGTTAATTTTCATAGTGATTCTCACGTAAAATGTTTTTGTTCTACCAAACTTCAGTCTGTAAGTGTCATAAGGCAAGGGAACAATACTTTATATGGACATTTTTAGTTGTGGTATTTAATCTTTTTTTTTTATTTTATTTTAATTTATTTGAGAAGGCACACCCCCATATTAGCTTTCCTTAGTTTTGACCAACTATTGCCTGGTGAGAATTCACCAGGTCACATCTACAAGTGAGTAAATAAGATGGATGATATACTTGGCACTGACTGAAAACTGATCTGTTACCTTGGCATAAATGGTGGCACAATTCAGTACAAAACATGGCAGAGTGGTATGTTTCATATAAGCCTTCAATTCAGCTCAGTGAATTATTTCTGTCTTTATGTGGCGCTTTACAAATTTGACACTTATGTGGCGCTTTACAAATATGACACTTTTCGAAACAACTTCAAGCTCAAATCTTTCAAAATGACTCTACTAAATGGTGCATTATCAGCCAGAGATGTATTTTACTTCTCCCGTCAGCCAGACATCACAGCTCACCCGGAAACAGTGGAACGATAACATTTTCAACGTGTCACATGTAAGCAATCAATTCATCTGCCCAGCAGATGCGGAAATCCCTGTAGTACGGAACCGTGCCATCAGCTGAGTGTGAAGTGCTTTATCTATCTGATGCAACTCTGTGACAAAGGAGTAGGTAATGACAGCTACAACATCTAATACATTCTTAAGACATTTCCAAGACTCTTCTTTTTCAAAGATTGCATTAGAACATAAACAAATGTATTGTTCAAAGTATTTGATAAAATGTTTTATTCCTCGTCATGCTTTTGTTTATAGATACGATATCAAAACACCTATAAAGGAAAAATCTAGCAGTACATAAATACACAATTTAATGCATTTAGATGAATTCACTCTTTACCTTACCTTGTGTCTTGGCTAAAACAATAAATCTCTAATTCTTTCAATATCAAAACACCTATAAAGGAAAAATCTAGCAGTACATAAATACACAATTTAATGCATTTAGATGAATTCACTCTTTACCTTACCTTGTGTCTTGGCTAAAACAATATTTCTCTCTAATCCTTTTACGTCTTAATGGCATTTAGAGTGACAGGGCTTTGGAAGTTTGGTCGGTTGAACAAGGCAGCATATTCAGTTGTTTATTTTCTCTTATCCCTCTCACATTAAGTTATAGGGCCTGAGATTGTGGATATTATATTTGTGGAACTGATTTTTAAACATTAATAAAATATTCCCGTTGAATGAATACTGCTTATTTGGTACTTCAACGCCAAAATTGAGTAGCAATATCTTAAATCAGCTAAATATCAAAGACGCCTCATACTATACATACATTTGGAATGGCACACAAGGAAAGGATGCCTGGCATAACTGTATATGTACAGCCATTCTCACTTACATCTCAGAAATGCAGTGTAGTTTCTGAGGATGAGAATCAATTTGTAGATTATAGTCAGTGGGTCAGTACTGCCATAAGATTTTGCTGGTTACAGCCATCATTGTGCCACTGCTACAACAGCAGTACGAGAGGAAGTCACATTTTTATCATCCGCTATCGCTTGTCATTTTTTATCAGCTTTAATTTGTCTAGAGATGACCAAGCTTGTATTCAGTGCAGCTGACATCCTATTAAAATCCTCTTTGCTCCCCATTAAATCTACAAGCCTTTTTTGGTTTGTGGAATGTCAGTCTGGTTGAACCCTGAGCCCAGATTGGGTGTGAATAAGTAAGCTATCCAGTAGAAATATCACTAATTGCAAATTTTTTTTCTCCCTAAAGATTTTTGATATGAATATTATCCACAAATGGTGGGCTTGGATTTGGTACCCAAGAGCAACATCCATCAATGGTGCTCATATTAGGAAATATTTGTTAGAATGACGTCTGAGATATTTTCCAGGTATCAAAAAAGGACCAGGACTAGAATGTTGTATTGTGCCATCACTGCTGTAGGAGATGTTTTCAAGGCTAGCAGAGATGAGGTGCTCCAACACAAGGGTTACCTTGTATGTTAACTTACTATAGAGAACTGTTACAAGGGCAATCGGCATGACTAGGAGTCCCACCAGCAGATCAGCGACAGCCAGAGACATCAGGAAGTAGTTGGTAGCGTTCTGAAGCTTCCTCTCCAGTGACACTGCAAGGATGACCAGGATGTTGCCGCCGATCGTGGGGATGATGACCATAACAATAAGAAGTGCAGCCCATTGAAGCTGAATCCCAGGTTCCTCGCCCGGCCCGGAGCTTTTGGGTGCCTGTGGGGCCGCCACTGGCTGGGACATGGTGTTGCTACAGAAAAGATGTCTAGTCTGGTGGTGGGTTGGGGCTTGGTTCTGGTTGACGCCGAAAGCTTGGTCAGCATGGTTCTTGGGCCCCACGTGCCGGGTCACACGGCAGGGTGGGACGGTTCACAGCCGGGGTAAACGAGAGCACTTTGATCAGTGCAGTGTCACAGTCTCTTGATGAGTAAGGTCCAATGTTAAGAGAACAATCCAGTCTCAGGATAAACTTCGGCAGTGATCCAACCACAATGCATTCACTTCCAATCTCGTCCAGGCTAAGTTCTTGATATCGCATGCTTTCCTTCCCAAAAAGCAACTGTTCTGTCAAATAAAGCATAATCAGCGTTATCATCTTTTTGCTATAATTTATGTTGCCCTAATTACATTGACATTTATTCTAACAAATTGCAAAGGATGTTCCTGTATAGTCATTATTATTGGTTCCAGACCACGTCCAGGCAATTAACCGAGGAAGTGGCAATTAGTTTTAACCTCTGTTTGCGTCGTATTCTGTTTAACTGCATTTTGATGACATCTTTTCCGAAAATTCTGTATTGAATAGATGTTATGCTTGCGTTAGTATTTTTTTATATCACAAGTATTGGAAAAAGCTGTAATTTACCTAATTGGAGCAGAATGAGATCATTAAGACATTTTAAAGTGTTTTCAGCATGTCAGAAAATCATATCCATCATACAGTGAATATTTAACACTACAAAAAAAGTTAACATAAAATAAAGAACTATCCTGCTGAAAATTCTATTTCAAAACACATCCACTAATTGAGTACATTTAATAATCTACATGAAAATTGTTGAAGGTTATGATTTCTTACCTGGTTTTTGGATGGCAGTGTGTCTTCCTTAAGGTTTGTCCTGTTTGATTAAAACCTTCGTACTGTGTACGCCCTGACCTCCTACATCCTCACTTTCAAAAGAGCCAAGCGGCGAACAGAGAATGAATAGTCGTCCTACGGTCTTCCGTCTATCTTCACCTTAGAGCAAATATTTTTTTCCTTGTCCCTTTTTCCATTTTAACATTTACCCGCTTCCTAAATTGGAACATGTCAGATATTTTTCCGCTCTCCTAGAGGTTCAACATAATGTCTTGCTCTGATGCGTTCTATGATACAGAATTTCCTTTTTTCCCCACAATGTTGGAGGAACCACGAGGTCTTGAGTCTGATCACCTATCGCGATCAGAGCTTTCAGATGTTCTTACTGTCTCCCTTCACCGCTCGCTCCCAGCCTCTGATCAGATTGTGTTCTTCCATCTCACTGGCTGTCCTGCAATCCCCTCCTTTCCTCCCGCCCTTCCCTCAGTCTTGCCTATGAGTCAAGCTTAGGAGAAAACAGATGAATGTCTTTTGTGCTGGCTGCATGCCAGCGGTTCTGGGAGGTAATTTCCCTCAACACAGCCATCCTACTGTTTATATTTGTCACTTTCTGTTCTCTCTCTCTCTCTGTCTGTGTGTCTGCGTGTGCGTGCGTGTGCACGCATATGGTGCTCAAATGCTCCTTGTCTCACCATTTACATATGTTTTTGCATGTCTTACTTCAAAAGCTTAGACTTGAGCTGAGCAGTACATTCAAAGACATTTGCTTTACAATGGCTGTGTTACAAATTGTAGACCATTTTATGTTTATTCTTTTGGAATCCCAGCCTCAACAGCAGTCATAATTTGTGTGTTCTTTTCCACTGACTGCTTATTGCATTGTTTTTAAAAGTAAGCCATGAAGGGGGGGGATCTTTTTTTTTTAATGTTGATTCATATCCTCACAGGCAATGAGTTGTGTCCTGTTGTGGTCTAGCCATTCTGACCACTGCCTCAACCTGCATTTACCTTACTACAGTATATGGTGCAGCAGAGACACAATGAGCTGTAGTAATGAAAAGTAGAAACACATCTTTGATACACCTCAGGTGTTACTACCTAGATAGAAGAAATGAAATATTTTATGGGTCCCTTGAGCAGCCTGTCAGAGGGGGATGGGGTGGTGAGGTTAAATGTTTTGAATGGAAGACTTTTTTCCAATGAGAACTCCCAAGTGTATTTAATTAAATTGTCTTGTCTGTCAGTGTTTTCGCGACTGAGAAATCCTTCCCGCACTCATTTGTGGAAAATGGGGTTGTGGACGGACTACGATGAAGCAATAGTTATTTAAGTGCTGGAAGGGTCAGCGATCCTCCACCTTTCTCATACCCCTTTTCTAATGCACCAAAAACCCGGTAATGCCCGCTTGGCATTGGCGTTTGTCACCAGTGGCACAGAAAAAAGCCGGATCTCAACTCCTGATCAAATTTTAATCGGCTCCACCTCCTATCGGCTCTGATGTCATCAGGACACCGGTGTCGTCCTGCTAATTTGGGCCCTTTACCTGCGCAATGCAAAGCTTGTTGAAGTTCACAAGGAGGACACTGGCACATAAATAGACAGCAATATCCATGTATCATTCCATAATTTCATATCCCATTTCAAATCCACAATCAGAAGTTATTGACTTTTTTCTGCATGGGGGGCCGTGAAAATTGTGAAATGTTGTGAGTGTGGGGATTGCACCGTGGGGACCACAGCGGAGAACCCCCATGCTCCCCGCCGCATAAGGACCAGTGCGCGCACCGGCTGGGTTGATCCGGGTTTGAAAACAAAAAAAAAGGTCAATCCGCTAATTTTGGTGTGAAAACGTTATTAATTACCTTGTCCCTCTGTGGTACACTTGTTTTAAGTTCTCTAATACTCAGACGTAAGGAATGGCTTTGGGGCACTCCTAGCAATATGTTGACATCTCATCGCACACTTGAACCACTAAATTGCATGCCAACGAAATGCATTACTGGTCCAATGTTATTGTTAAAACCTTGCTGACCATGTCATTCTAGCCTCAAATTATTTAATTCTCACATTAGTCCTAAAACTCAAAGCCATAACAATGGCTTTGGTAGTTAAAGGTCATCATGCTAGAAATATTGTTATGGTTGTAGTGGTGGGGAGTTGAGTCATTGAATCGTGTCTGGTTCTTTTCGTGGTTAATGTAATTTTAATGGTGTGTTAACAAATTAAGCCACCAGGACAGTGATGTAAGATACATCACTGTCCTGGCTGCCTTCATGGTCCATTAAGGCCTCTGTGTATAAAGGACAGGAAATTAGCTAATCAGATTTTAGGGGTGGCAAAATGTATCAATAATTTGCTAACATTTGTTGTGGTCCTGCTTTGTTTTGGCTTCTGAGCCAGAAATTTAAAGTTACTTTTTTGAGCCAGATTGTTAACTTATCTGATTTCTCATGTCTTTACATTGAAGCATGAACAGTATACTGTATTTTAATGTGAAATTGCATTTTTCTTTTAATGGTCTGATTATATGTTTAGATATTATGGCATGATTGCCTTGTGTAAACAGTCAACACATTACTCTAAGCCTTAAAATGTAAACCTTAACTCTATCGATTGCTTGATTTGTATCATTTGATGCTAAAGAGGTTGGCATTAATCCCAGAATAGACTGACTTGTGACAGCTGAGTACCAAAATAGTATCTTTTGTCCTGGCTGGTAAAATTGAAAGGTGATCTGGATCTCCCAGTGATTGCCTTTTGTTTCAATTTAAATCTTGTTCTGGTAGTCGAGCTGAGCAACTAAATCCAAACAATCCAGTGGGGATAAAGCATTGGCAGCATGGGTGCATTAACACAAATTAGTGAAGAAGGACACCCAGGGGGCTTTGCAAGTTAATTGTCCTCAACCTTCTGGCTTTGAGACTAAAACGAAGTTCCGTCACCAACCCCTCCCAGTTAAATTGCGCTTTATTTATCATCTGATTATATTTATTTGTTAATAACTGGGTGATTTAATTGCTCCTTATTAAATAGAGATGGCAGAATCGACTTTGATTTCAGATTTTAATTCACTGCTTATCCAATGTAATATATTTTCTTTGTAACTGCTACCTTACCTTTCACTACATTTTTATTACGTCAATTATATAACAAAAAAATGTCTTAAGATTTTATTACTTCAAATATATACATTTTAGGATTAGATCTTCCTCCATCTGCCGGGGGGGGGGGGGGGGGGGGGTTGGTTGGTTGGTTGGTTATCGCCTGTCAGGTCTTTCTTTGACGACTTGGGATTGAAACTCAGCTGCTGTGCTCCCAGTGACCATTATAGTCAACCCAAACCTTTCTGGGAAATTTGAAAGCACCATCTAATCTCCACAATCTGCTCATTGATAAGGCCAACATAGCCATGGCTAGACATGGCAATGTTGGCATTATCAACACTGCCTTTCACAGTGGAGCCGTCAGAAAACAAGTGTAATACATCACACAGCTTACCTTACTCCCGCTTTTCTTCTGCCTGTGGTAGCAAATTAGCCTGTGCCTTGCTCATCTCTTTATTCAAGACCCAATGATGCGCGATGCACCAATGTCTCCATCAAATGTGATCTTGCTTTTATATTTTAAATGGTGGTAGCAGAATTGCCTGCTACCATTCCCCCTGTGTAATACTTGGCATTATCTAGTTTGAATAGTTTGAGTTGTTAGGGTGTCCGTTACAGGAGCCAAATATATTTTACAATGGTGACCTATACTTATGACTTGTCTTTATTAACCTTCCCGAGGCTGTACTACTGAGTGGCATTCACTGATTTGAGGGTGTCTTATTTTGACTACCCAGGGAAAAGCACAATGACATATTTGTTTTGATATTTTTCCCTCCTCAAGTCCACCTCACAGCTCTTGTTAGAACCCATTAAGTTCACTCAAGACCATTCAAGTGCCTCATTATTTCTCACAGCCCTTACCTTGACAACTCTGCCTGATTTCTAACCTTCAAACTACAAGAATTTGAGAGTTCTGTCAAAGTGGCTGGGGTCTCAAGTTATAGGCCAGGAAAGCCCTGTATTTGAGAGGGCAGTGCTGGCACAGGGCCTGAGGTTTTTTACCTTTTTTATATTTTGCGTTTTTTTAAATTATGTGTGTTTGGTGACAGTAATGACGAGGGAGGTTGGTTGAAGTGGAAGATGGATACCGCGTCCTGATGTCAAGGTCATTAATATTCTGCACGTTTTGTCAATGACTTCATGACTCAATGTGCTATCCTTGTGATGTTGGCCACATCACAAGGAGTTTAAGATATTTCGAAAGAACATGTTAGAAGTCTAATTGTGATTGGGTGACTGTTGTAGAAGCAGGCCAGGCTTTGGGTTTGAGTCAATTTGATGCAGAGATGAGTCAACAATTTACTATCATGAGGAGGTGCTAGTGCACATGGAGTGCACTACTATGCAATCCATTGCAGTGTTGCTTTTATGCAATTAGTAACAACCTGCACAGGATAAATGAGATAGTTGCACTGATAGGATGTAAAAGCAGAATAAGTTGGGTCATCTTCAGCATAGACATGACTTTGAACCATAGTCATGCTCATGTTTCACTGGTTATTTCTCTTGAATTTGTAAATCTAGTCACTTTTTTCTTTCTTTTTTGTTTAACAAATAAGATGGCTTTTTGACATTAATACTTTTTTCAAACTGTAAACCTCCCTTGGTGTATATATTAATTGGCCTTGCTCAGCATTCACTTCAGTGACTAGAGAAATAACAATTTATTCCAGAAGTGAAAAATCACGCTCAGCTACAGAAATTTGCAATTATATCTTCAGCCAAATGTTTCACTCCAGAAAAATGCTTCAGCAAAGGGTTTTCTGTATTACCATTTTGTGGCAGCATCCCCAGGAGAAAATGCACAAATACTTGCAATGTTTTCAGGGCCATTAGTCAAGTCTTTTTTTTCAAATCAATGGAGTTGAAGTCTGTGTCGCACTCATGTTCTCTCTCTTATATATCTCAATTTTTGCTTCGTTGTTTTATTTATTTTTCTTCCCAATGTCGAGGGGTGTCACCATTCTCCAAATCCATGATTTCAATTTGGTGGCTCAGGAGGTAGAGCTGGTGGTCTAGTAATCTAAAGGTTGCTGGTTCAATCCCAGGCTCCTCCTGCTAGCATGCTGTAGTGTCCTTGAGCAAGACACTTAACCCCTAATTGCTCCTGATGGCTGCGTCCGTCGGTGTTTGAATAATTGTAAGTCGCTTTGGATAAAAGCGTCTGCTAAATGTAATGTAAATTATTTATTCATCGCCTGACAATATTCCAACATTGTACAGACTGTATCTATCGATTGATTCAGTTGGTTTAACGCACGGTGAGGGAAGGAGGACTTCCAGTGAACGAAAGTGAGAAGAGTCAGCCATTTATTTTGTTTATTTATTTTGCAATGATTGCAATTTATTTGCAAAGTACCATATAAATATAATATAAATGTATATTTGCACTGTGAAGGACCTTCATTTGAAGTTTGAACTGGACATTTCCATGTTAGTTATATGTTGTGTCCAACTAAAGCTCAGTCAGTTACAGGTGGTATTATACCGAAACTTGGTAACAGTCCCATATTCAATTTTACTGGAACTCAGTGACAGTTTCATGTATTATTATTGTTCCATAGTGAATAATGAGCAATATTAAACAGTGTCAAAAATCAGCAATTTCACTATTGTGGTAACTGATAATAGCAGCGGTAGTCCATATGTGCAGCTGTCTTATCACGCGAGTGTGATCACAGCACAGGATGTATTTATCATCAACGTACAGCAAATCGGAATCTGCAGGTCAGACTGGAATTTTTTTAATTAAAAATCACAAATAGGAATCAGCCAAGAAAATTGTAGTCGGTGCATCTCTAGTTGGTAAACATGTTAGGCAACTTTAGGAGATGGGGATTTCAAAGGGTATATCCTAATGAGATGAATTGGTAGTATCTTGCATATGATGTGTTTAGCCTTGTTATGAGACAGCTACGACGTGACTAAATGATGGAGTCTTTTAGCTGCAATAACTCAAATGCCACAGAGACTCCCTGTTACACTATTGTGGTACTCAAAATAGTTTCCCAAGGTTGGCAGGTCTGCAAATAGCCGGTGGTTGGGAGCCTCTGCACTGGAGGACATTCCGTCGGTGATGGTCGGGTTTATTTCCCACTCATCGCCACGTCTGTGGAATTACTGGACATTCTGGTCAAAGGCGCACTCTGCCTTGTACACACAGTGAAACACTGCAGGAGAGGGAGATGCTCGGTGAGCTCATGTGTCGCCGCCGACGTGGCACACCATTAGGGGTATATTTCTCTCCAATGTGTGTTCACTGTGCAACAAACTGGATGAACTTGTATTGAACTATATTGTTGTCATAATTTATTTTATTTTTTTGTAATATTCAAATGCTATTCGAATTTAGTTCCCGCACCCCCCAGTGCACACTGCATTTGTTTACCGTGGATCTTGACCGCCCCAGTATGGCGACCATGTTGGACAATATTACCCACAAAAATACAGGGAGAATCGCAAACATCCTTGTGATCTTGAAGTTTGAAATCGAACGCTCACTTTGATAGATTTTCCAATCAAAATCGTGACACTCCTACCAGTGACTGTGCGCATACTCTTCCTTGACCACAAACTTGCCCTCCCTTTGTGTTGACACTATCACATGCCTAATGCTCCTGTTTCTGGAAAGCCATTTCTTTGATTTACAGCGTGATACATTGAACGCATCGATTGTAGCATCAATGTGCCTGTCATCTGAACAATTATCAATGATGTTAAGCCCTGTTTCCTTTGCGAAGTTGAGCAGCTTTTATAGATTGGCCACATAATGATTACAAGTCCTAGCCTCTTTAAAGATGGCCCAGGAAGGCACCATGCATACTTAAGCTTGAGAAAACTATTATGGTTAATGGTTTGCAACAGTGGTGGCTGTTTATTCTTAGCCTCAAAGCGTTTAATGTTATTGGGGAACTAATCAGCTCATCAATTACTTATGTGCAGAATTTACTCTGATTACACTGGTGGGGATACCAGAGGCCTAATTTGTTGTTACTGCTTTCATCCACGAGACAAAAGCCAATCAAATGTTACTGATCAAGGATCGAAATTGATGTCAAGGTTTTAGATGGCTACATTTAATTTCTGTGATGCATGATTTAAAGGTACATCACTGAACGATAAAGATACAAGAAAGGTGTTTATCAGATATATAGAGGACAAATTTGAAATCATTGAATGTCAAATATGCTCATTGAGTTGGCAGAATTGTAACTTGTTTTTCACTAAATTGTTCGGCATGGTTTTGTTTTTCTTATTTTACCCGTACAGGTGACGCTTTCACTCTTTAATGTGAATCACCCTGTCCCTTTGTATCTCCAGGACCCCAGAACAGTGTCCCAGTGTGGTGTCTCTCCTATCAGAAAGCTACAATCCCCACGTGCGCTGTGGGGCTGCCATGGCTCTGGGCATCTGCTGTGCCGGAACCGGAAACAAGGTGAGATCTCAGCACATTTTTATATTGTTAAATAAAACCAAATCCAATAGATCAACATTTCCTGAAGGGATTAAGCCAAAATGTGCTTTTCTGGGACAGTTCCATTTATTCTACTTGTCCCTGTTAAATGCACACGGTTCTGCTGCAGCTCCGCAGCAGCTTCACACATTCGCCTCATTTACGGAGATGTTCCCATGTGGACAAACAATCCGAAAAACTTGTGAAGTCCTGTCAGAGCCTGGAGACGGAATGGGCAATGGGTGGAATGGGCATTAAATGACTTTTACGTATACAGTACCGTTCGGTCCGGTGCCGGCTGCTCACAGCTCCTTTGTCAGCACTGGAGGCTATAACGTTTATTAAATGTATTAATTTTATAATTTTAGATCGTATGTTTATTAAATCAGTGTGATTCTCCTCTACCGTATGTTATACTTCACACTAGAGGCCGGCGCTGTTGTTGTCAAAGACTTCAGAGACAGCGCGATTGTTGCTGGGGGAACTGTCTTCTTTGTTTTAGAGGGACAGTGTGATGTTTAAGCATGAAACTATTTATGAATATTTATAGAAAAAGAAGATTTTTATACATTTTAGAAAATTGCTTCAAAATGTAATTAATAATGTTGTTTTTATTATTAAGTATTAATAGTACATTATTACACATTATGTAGTATTTATACTTAAGTGTAAATATTACATCACTTATACAGTTTGAAGCAGAAATAATTAAAAACTTAGTGTACTTTTTGTATTCAAAGAAATTAAATCATTTTGTTTGTAAATCTCTCCTCGTATCCCTTTATTATGGAAAAACATGTTATTTGATCTTTTTTTTTTTTGCGCCCCTAAATGCGCTCATACATTTTTTCCACTTATGAGCACATGTGCTCCTTGGGGGGAAAGAAGTAAGCGTCATCCCCTGCAGAAGTGATTTGAACAGCAAATTAATTAGCGACCACTGTCTGTGTCCCCAATCACCCCCCTCCTCTCCCTGCTACACAAACAAAGCATGAACCTTAACGGTCTGAATGCTGGAAACGACATTGATTATGCCAGGGAAATGTCAATTGAATCCGGCATGGTTGGAAGTATACACACACACACACACACACGCGCGCACACAGGTGACAAATTCAAAGAAAATCCTTCATAAATGAATGCAGAAAAATAATGAATGCAGATGCTTCCACACATATGCCCTGCATGGCATAGTTAATTAAATCATCCTCAGCATGTATTTCAATTCTGAGCCAGCCCAGTTGATTCAGATTTTGTATCAAGATGGCAAGACGAAAAGATCTAAGTGACTTCAGGGTTCATTGTTCGTGCACCAATGGTAGGAGCTTCAGTCACAAAGACAGCTCAACTAGCTAATGTTTCAATAGGAACAGTGACTGAAGTGATATCTGCATTTAGATCTATGGGAAAGACATCAGTAAGTAGGGTCAGAAATTGTGGTCGACAGCGCGCATTTGATGACCCGGATGCACGTGTATTATTGCGATATGTAAAGGAAAAACAGAAGAGCAACTTTTTCTCAGTTGACTGAATGTCAATGCAGGATGATCAGACAGTGTCAACAAGAACAGTCCATCAATGGTTACATAGAGTGGAATATTATAATAGGGTTGCAGTGCATAAATCCTTTATTACAAAGATGAACTTTCACAACCACAATGCCAGCACTACCCCAGCTGTTTGTTCATTCTCTTCTGTTACATCATGGTCTCTTGGGCTTAAATGTGCGTCACCGATTCCAATATGGCCTATGTGGTGCGCAGGGACCTCCTTGAGGACGCCAAATTAAGGCTGTTTTGTTAATCTTATCTAAGGTGAGTAAGAGCAGATTCACCTCTTATAGCCCCTACGCAGGTTGCCAAGCAACAGTTGTCACCTTTTCCTGTCAACGCTAATATCATCAGAACAAATGTCATTTGATGCTCATTTGTCATAGGGGCTTCCTGCTGGAGCTCAAACGGGAAGCTGTAATTGTACCCATATGAAAGTACGCCAAAATCCTCACAGCATGTTGAAATGCTGCCACAGCTCATTTATACGATTTGCCATACTAAAAAATCTTGTTTTCATGCACTTTTTTGTTTCTGGGGTCTAAATTTCCAGATTTGCAGAAGGACTGAATTGTAATAAAGGTGCAAGTCACCGTTTCATGAACCAAATGACACACATTTGACATTGTGATAACTGTTGAGACTTCTGGATCAGCTATGCTGGTTGGCCCACAGCCACAAAGCTGAACCCCATCATCTGTCGCGTCTGAAGAAGAGAAATAGTGACAAAATATTCAGGGCCTGGTAGCACCATTGTCTCCTAATGATGTGGACCGACCAAGGCTGTTTGGCGTGCAGTTATTCCTGTATTTGTTTATCTGTCCTGATTTTTGCCAATCTTAAATCGTATTTAAATAATTAAAACTGTTTAAACCATGTCTAGCAAAAGGGTGGAAGAATATTTTTGATGTGGGTAATGGAGGAAACCTTGAGATGGGGCTGCATAGGGTGGTTTGATAAAGCAATAATACTGTTCCCCTTGACAGATTCAATAATTCTGCAGTTTTTGTCACTGATGCGCCTGCAATGCAACAAAAGCTACATGTGAAGCTCAGCTCAACTTCATTGAATGCAATCAGCAAACCGATTAACAGATCCATGCGCCTTACATACAGTAAAGTATCAGCCCGGCCTGCTCATTAGTTCTGACGGTAAACACCCTCAGCTGAAAAACTGTCTGCCAATCAGGAACAGGATGTGATTGTCTGGCAATGATTTCCTACTCAAGCATATAATCCTGGTCCTCCACTGTTTTGCCCCTGCAGAAATGGGAGCGCTGGTGGAGCATTATTTATTTTTCAACCTCCATTGTTGTCCTCGCTTGTTTCACTGTTTTCAGCAGAAAGAGCTTGTTGGTCTGGGTTATGAGTGTTACCCACGACAGAACCAAAAGGAGGGGGAATTCAAGTTCAAGCGATTATTTGTCACATACACATACGGTCGTACATATATGCAGTGAAATGTCATGACACCCGGTGATTACGCACAATCTTTATAAGCTCGAAAAATACTCAGATGTGCGTAATCGACACGCGGTGCTCCTGCAGGCGGCCGCAAGGGGCGGCGCCACAATCCCGATTCTGGATTCTATAATAAGGGTAAACAAATCTGACAGATTGGTGGAGATATCATTACCAAGGTATCTAATATGCCTGCTGTAATAGTTAACCCTTGTGTTATGTTTCGATGTTTAACCAATGAATACTGTTTCGGCCACAAGTGGCTGGTGCTATAAAAGTCACTTCAAAATTTTGATATATGCATATTTAACCTCCTTACCTCCTAATTATCATCATATCCCTGACTATCATTACAAACTTGACCAGATATTTCAGTTTTTCTGTCAACATAGGACAGGTTTCCCTTGATATAACACCACTCGCTTTTCATTAGAAAGCACACAAAACTCATAATTCTCATTCCCAGCAATTGTTGGAGCCGGAAAATGAAAACTGATTGGCCTTGAAAGATCATTGCTGCAACAGATTAAACCAAGTAGATTATCTTAGTTGTGTGCCATTTGTTTAAATTTTGTTGATGTAATTACAATCACTAAACTGTTCATGACTTGGCCAGTCCTTTATTACAAACCTTTTCCAACTGATCATCCAATGATAACTTGTGCTTATTTTTCTAGTGGATAAACGGTGTCTGTGCAACATCAAGCAGGCTTTTTGCTCCCCAAAGCTAACATGGGTTGTTTCATGTTTTACCATGTTTGCTGACTTTGGGCCATATCTCTTAGCATTTTTCCTACATCCCAAGTCAGAACTGCTCCGTCTGCCAAAGCTTTAGTCCTATTTTGTACCAGGGATGCTTTAATCTAAACACTGGATCCAATCCCAAGAAACTTGGCCATATCCTTCAAATGCATAGGTGGTTGTTGTATTCACTGCTTTACGTCCTATAAAATTAATTTTATGTTATGAAAAAGGAATTCAAAGGTAATATTTAGATATTGTCAATTGCAAATGACCATCTAAAGTCATAGATTATAATCAATATTATCCAATCCTCTCGTCTTCCTCCATCCACAGGAGGCCATTAATCTGCTTGAACCCATGACCAACGACCCAGTAAACTATGTAAGACAAGGAGCCTTGATTGCCTCTGCCCTCATCATGATCCAGCAGACTGAAGTCACCTGTCCCAAAGTAAGTAAAATCACTATTTTTATATATCTCATTCTTACACGCCTTTTGTAGAAGATGGCTATATGAGGTCTCACTTATTATTCATGGAATTATTTGATGGCAAGCAGCAGCAATGACATTGCTTAATATTTTGGTCAATCAAATGGCAATGGGATTTGCAGTTACTCTCTGCGACTGACCTTGTTTCTAATATGGGCTTTTCTATTTCAATGCCAGCCTGTGTTCGGACTAGTCAGGTCTATGGGGGTCAACAATTCAATTACATTGATCAGTAATTCTTCTAAAGCATGCAACAGATCCCCCCCCCCACCAACAAAATTAGGAGACTTTTTGCCGAGTGACGACGGGGGAAAGGGTTTCAGAGAAGCATCATTACTAAAATAAGAAAGAGAATTGCGGTTTTAGAAATACAAAGTGTCACAGAACAGAGGTACATGACTCCTTTAACTAAACACACTCACCCTTAGCGCAACACATGTTTTGTCGTTGACATTTAAGAAATGCCAGACACTTTTTTAACAACGCCTCATCTGCAAAGTAACAGTCCTTCAAGCTCAGGGTGGTATGCAAGATTGTGCAAGAGGTACTTTTCAGAACAGTTGAACTCTGGGAAGTATTACACCAATGGCTCTGTTTATTCCAAAGACATAGTCTGTGTAATTTCCAGCTCTGACCTCACAGGCAGTCTTATTGACAGTGTTAATGAGTGCTAAATGTGCACATCCAAATTGGTAATTTAAGAGAATGGTCTTTGGGGTAAATTAAATTTATATTTTTGGATCAATATTATTAATTGCAGTGTGATGTCCAGTTCTCCCATTTTCTTGTTGGCACTTATTTAAAAAAAAAAAAAAAAAAAATCTTTGAACAAGTGGACTTAAAGGTGCAGGAAACTCAAAATCTAATTGGCATTGGAATGTTAATTGTTTTGGGATCCTTGCCATCAACTTTTTTTAGTTATTTGTTCCAACAGCCAAATGGTAATTATGGGCAGCCTGTCAGTTTCTACATCACGATTCTAGAACGTACAGGGATCAAAGGATTACTATTCTTCCAGGGACGTTGCCTTTAATGTGTGATTGACAAGATCATTCGTTAGCATGTTAGACTTAAGCAAAGCATTTTTCAAACAGATAGCTCTGTTTTTAGATGTATCAGATGTTTCTGACACTGAATCGGATATATGAAATACATCCAGAAGTTAGCCTTGGTAGATTTCCTTTTAGACAGCTAGAAAATCCAAAAAAAGAAAAAGATTTTAACAAACAAAAAATGTAATGCAAGTCCTAAATGTCATGTTAAGTAATTTCCTAACTCCCGTTGCCTTAGGTGAACCAGTTCAGGCAACTGTACTCAAAGGTCATAAACGACAAGCACGATGATGTGATGGCAAAGTTTGGCGCCATCCTGGCTCAGGGCATCCTGGATGCAGGTGAGTTCCCACACAGTAAAGAGGGAAGCAGCCAGACTGCTGCAGTCTGGTTTGGTCACCTGGGAGTCACCGTGTGAAGTCCTCAATAAACCCCCACGGCTCGACTTTGCTCACATGTCATTTACCCATATATGGTAGAACAGTAAAACTCTTAAGAGACTGTCTATTTACTGTTAATGTGATTTAAATGTTCAAAGTCTTCCTATTAAGTGTGTCTGCATGCATGTCTTGAAGTGATTTGAGTTGCTTTGCACTTCAGTTAACTCAAGACACCCATTCTCCAGTCACTCCCCCATGCACAGTATCTGGCCTCTGTAAGAGATCACGCTAAGGTACGCTGGGCTCTGGTCTCTCAGCCACATGGCTCAGCAGGCGTCCACCTCATGATGGCTGTTTGTCTGATAGCCGCTGTGTTTGTGTGTCTTTGTGGCTGTTTGTGGACACAAGCATGCAGCTTGTGTTTGTGCGTGTGAGGTCCCAGAGTGCTGCACATCATCACATAGTGAACTGCGCTCAAATGCACATGTATACACGTATCCCAAATGCAGACGGGAGCAGACACCCTTTCTCTCGTTCTAACATAGAAGCCTGTGTGCTACCCTAGGGCAAAACCAGCAAACCCTTACCATATGTTTACAAGCTGCTCAATCCCATGTATTGGCATTTTTCATCCAAGGGGGCAAGTGTGTTTTCTGCATTCCTGTTAATATATGTATCTATATGTATTTAATTGTGTCGGCTGGTGTGTTCGCGTTTTGCGTTTGGTAGAGTAATCCTCTTGGTGTCAAACATTTCCAACCTTCATTCACTTACAGCTGTGAACTCCTGCCAAGATGACCTATCGGTTAGAATATGAGACGTCCACCTCTTCCTTACGTGAGAGTGGTCAGAGGAGATGTGATTGTCTGGTCATTAGGTGGATCACAGCCGCCCTTCCTCTTCTGCCTCCTGCCCTACATGTCAAACTGCAGCATCTGCAAACATGTTAGATTGTCAGACGTTAACGTTGCTGCGGGGTGTGTCTATGTTAGTGTTTTGGTTCACATAAGTGGTGGGATATATGAAGGGTGGGATAATGGTATTCGATGTGACAGGCGGAAGCCGTTACAGTGGAATGTCATGAGTTTCTGGTCGGCGTTACCCAGAATTCAATCTGGCATGGCTGTCTTTTTCTTACTATGCCTTTCTCAAGTGATCTTGTTCAGTTTCTCTCGCGCTCATTTTCTAGTTTTGCTTTCACGGTCTGTTTTTATTTTGCCACTCTTAACACCTCCTTTCCTCATGCCTTCCTGTCTAGACATCCACTAGTGTTGAAAAATATAATACATTATTTTGATATTCAAAGGGCTGCACCAGTTAAATACATTTTGAAAATGCATCAGACTGAGAATAGTCAGGCAAGTTCACTTTGCTTGGGATCATACAATCAATTGCAAATGCATTGTGTAACATATAAATAAAATGGCAATACAGGGAGATGGCTTCTCATTAGGCTAAGACAATGGCAAGTAAATATACCTCAGTATTCTCAATTAGTTAAAAACTGCATCGAAAGGAAAGTATCACATTATAACATTTAGATAACCTTTTAAAGTTTTCTTTTAAGTTATATACATCAGAACAGCGTCATGCCATTGATGCCAAATTACTCACAATATTTTATTATTATTATATTACTTTTATGCCATTTCCTCGGTGCGTGTTAACCCAATCAAATTAAGCACTCCCTTACTCATATTTTTAAAAGACGCGCCAATGCGATCGTTATTTTTGAGCCACCATCACAAGCTGGCTAGCTGTTGACGTAGTCACATTACACCCTCTAAGAACCATCATGGTCCAACCCTGCTCCTTGGAATGAAAAATTGGTTAGCTAAAACAAATGCTAAGGGGGCAAGGGCCCTCAACCTCTTCTCAAGTTTTTGAAGAGACTTTTGAGTACTATGGTTTTGATTGAACTGTTAGCCAAGCCTCTGACTCACCCAAGTCACCTGTAAATCCACTGGGTTTGGACAGTTTAAAAGCTGTATAGGACATAGAGACAATTCATTAAATTAGCTTCCTTCTCTGAGACGTCATTTCAGTTACCTCAGGAAGGAGGAGACCAAGTAAGGGTACGGTGAAAGGTTTAACTGCTATTGTCTGTTCTGATTTAAATCGAAAGAGTTTCTTTCCAGCTAGGACCTATTGCAGGGGGTACTCCCTAGTAACCTGCTGTTTTCGTAGGGTGTTTTGTTTTTGTCTATAGAAATGACAGATTCAGCCTGGTTTCCTCCTCCTTTGCCGTTCTCCCTCTGCTCACTCCTCCTCGGTGTTGCATCCAGAAAAGACAAGGGAGATCTATCTGCAGCTCTATTCCTCATGATTCTCAGACAAACCTTACTGAATTTCTCAGCCATGGAGTCAATTGCTGTAACCCTGAAGCTAATATTGCTATTGCAATAATGTGGGGAGGGGAGGTGTTTTTAGGACCACGTAATATGGAAGAATGTATTGACATAATCATATTAACACAAACAGTTCAAAATCCCATTTTAAATTATTTAAGTGAAGCTTGAACTTATAACTATGCGGTGTCTATTCTTATAACTATATAGTGCAAGTATGATATCAGACCAAAGTCTGGACCTTTTTTATATTGTAAGAGATCTCTCACATCTTCAAATCCTCATCTTGTGTATTTGATGATTCAGAATATTATCCCATTCAAAGATGATAGACAATATCAAATTATCTTTCAGTTCTTCTTACCACTGTGATCTCCACTGATCTGTAACTCTTCTATTCTTTTGTTATTAATGTGTGGATTATCAAGTCTCAGCTGGCTATTCATTTCTATTGTCGGGCTGGTTATTAAAAAGGGCGAGTCATTCGAGAAGACCAGAAAACACACATTAGGATCTTGAAACATTCGGCTTAATTTGGGTCATGTAGACTGTCTGGCGCCCATTCTTCATTGCAGTCAAATTGAAACTCAGGAAGGGGTGGACAGGACATTCTCGTGTTGGACAGAGTGCTGCATTGCCAAGGTTTCTCTCCTATCAAAATCCCAGCCTGGAGTGACCTGGACTGGGCCCACTGATGACCTTCTCTGGGTGGAGTTCATCCTGATCCTCGCCGTGGCTCAGCTTTCTCCCTCTTTTAGCCTGTAAAACCCCCTTCTCCATGCTAAACTTAAGTTGATTAATATTCATCTACATGGGTATTGTATTCCATGTTTAAAGGAAGCAGGGGCGGCAGGGTGGTGGCGTTAGTCTGATTGCGCTCAACTGGAAGGTTTGGATTTAAGCCCACATGTCAGCAAGCATCTGCCTGGGGGATTTTTTTTTTTTCTTGACAGACACTAAAAATCCAATCAACTTCTAGGATGCAGTTCTGTAACTGATTGTTTTGTTCTGACCTTTCCAAATTATTAAATCAACTTTTAAGGATAAAGTATCCTTACAGTGACTAAGATGTGGAAAGCAGATGTGTTTTAGCTCTATAGGTGTCTCATCTTTATACAAGTATCTGCCTTATATTGTCTGAAAGCAGCAGTTGGGAAGCAACTTTATAATTTGTACAGTCACTGTATGTCCTTGTCCAGTGTTGATTAAAAAGTCTAAGTCTTAATTCCAAATATGCATCTGTCAACATTTCAGATGTCATAACAGTTAATAGAATCATCTACATCTTCCCACCGGATACTTTGTCGTGTAACATCTATATAGTAATTACCTTTATAATTAGCTATAAAAGTACTTCAATTTAGTCTTCAACGGTATTAAATATAACTATAGGATACCTGCAGACACCATCAGTCAACTATGAATCACTGTCTCTGCGTCTCGTTCCCTACATTAGACAGGGCTTCATGTCTACATACCAAATGTTCTTTTCTATTCTGGTATAAAAACAAAAAACAAAAGGAATTGTTTCCTTCCTTTCTTTTTGAATCTTTCCTCTCCTCTGTGGTCCAGGTGGCCGTAATGTGACCATCTCTCTGCAGTCCAGGACAGGCCACACCCACATGCCTTCCATCGTTGGCCTGCTGGTCTTCACCCAGTTCTGGTTCTGGTTCCCACTCTCCCACTTCCTGTCGTTGGCCTTCACGCCCACCGCCATCATTGGCCTCAACAAGGACCTCAAGGTACAACAGTGTGATTCAGTGTGAGCGTCAGGTGTGTATGTCTGCCTAACTGCATGGTTCAAAGGCTGGACATGTATAGAAAATGATCTTGGTCATTTGCAAATTGACCAAAGTTTATTGTTTTTTAAGTCTGCAAGTGGAGTTCAAGTTCTCAACCTGCAATGCATTTTTTTAATCATCAAGAACTGCTGCAATAACTCTGTCCTGTGGACAACCTGTGGGATGACAAGAGCACAATTTATTTTTCTTGTTGACCATGTTTTGATCCATAAATAGGGTATCATCATTACTAATGAAAGAGGGGAGAATAACCATGGGTGAGAAAAATAAACGTGGAAACAAACAAAATGTACCTGGAAAAACAAACATAGAAACTTCAGACGACTACATGCATTGACAAAACATAATTAAGTTAAGGAAAATTGGAACAGCATTTCGGCAAATGGCCTCTTCCTTTGATAGCTATGGCAGTAAATGAGGGAGGAAAGGAGAAGGATGTAATCAGGAGGGTGTTTGCGTGTGGGTGGGCGTGGGGGGGGGGGGGGGGGGGTGGTTTCGTTTCCACCAGTGAGTGCACAGAGAATCCGAGCTGCGGGCGCCAGGCACAGGCCAAGAGCCAGGTCCCATGCCGACAGACAGACACCCCACCAGTACCGCCTGGGTCTCCCACTGGCAAGCAGGTGGGGCACCCATGTCCAACAACACCCCACGCAAAGCACGCAATACCTCCACCGGCCAGGTTTCCCACACGGCCACAAGCCCCAAGTTCCCACATGTAGCAGAGTGCGCCGCCGCAAAGAAGCCGCGCAGTGGGTGTAAGGCCGACAGCCGTGTCCGACACTGCAACCCACACCCACAACACCGAGCGGTGTCCAAGGGGCCCCGGAAAGCCTGAGGAGGCTGCAGGGAAAGCCCAACCACACCCCCACACCAACCCACTTGTGCCCCCCCACCCCGGAAACCCCAGCACTCAATGTGTGCTGTTGGTAAATGTGACCCACCGTGTACTTTAGGGTAATTTGGCGGCTTTTTGTATCATTGGAAAGTGGAGAATCAAACAAGGTGTCACTTGTGCAATGACTTGTTAATGACAAGGGTGTGGCAAACTGTGTTTCTGAGATAATCACCTCCAAAGTTTTACCCACACCAGGTTCATTCAGCCAGCTCCCGGGATGCAAATGGGGTTGGCGGACAAACAAAGCCTCATGGTAATTAACATACTGCTGAATGGGCCAATCACAAACAGCTCAACAACACACAACTAATTTTGTTTTTAAAAAAGCTTTTATTTAACAGTAAGAATATACATGTTTTATAAAAGTGAAATTATTTTGGAGTTTAAAAGTACGGACAACACAACAAAATGTAGAGAGTATCAATATTAGGACAACAACAACGGCCGTATCGTCGGTCTCCTCCGATGGTTCTTGAAAATATTCAGTTTCATCATCACATTAAGTTTGAAATCAGCTGTTTAAAATGTTCTCCATGTCCGGAGTAATATCAGGTTCAGCATCGCTGTCGTTCTCCGCGTCGCCGTCGGAGAACTATCATCGCGGAAAATAAAGTCCAGTGTGCACTGCTAACACTGACTTGGATCTCTCGCACTGGTCAGATTACGGTCCGAAATATGACTCAGAGCTTCCGCTTCGCATAATCCATTACGATTCAGAGAAGAAAGTTTTCACAGACAAGTGAGACCGAAACACCCCCGTGCTGCGCTTTAACAGTCTGTTTACGGAAGTGATGTAGGTGCGTGATGCGAAGGCTTTTTCTTCGGTTTCACAAGAGTGGCTCCCTGTATATAAGAGTAGTACAATTTAAAGGTTGAATTCTATCAAAACAGTTTCACATTGTGGCTTTATGTCACATGGAATATGGAGGAATGACCTTCACATGGACTGTTGCTTTAAAGGAAACAATCGATCGGCGTTAAGTGCTGTTCTGCGTCTCGTAAGTGAACTGCGTTTCCCCATCTTATCTAACGGGAATATTTAACTCCACGGTTTAACATTTTTCTACTATTTATAAATCAAACTTGGTTTTGAAATTACGGTGAGATATTAACAAAAACACAAAGGAACTCTGAAAAAATTACATTTTCCTTTAAGAAAGGTTTTTTTCAACTTATTTGGCTGCTCCTGGCGATTTTATAAATGTGCAAGATGGTGGCTTTTGCTGTGGTGGGACACAAATGCGTTTGAAATTGTCGGGCAAGGGAGTGCGAGTCCTCCAAGCATGTCAAACATGAATCACTTTCACCCCTCCCGCCCCACAGACCCTTCTCTGGTGGAGTGTTGTTTGGACTACAATTTGTGTGGGTGTGTATGTGTTCTAAGCTAATATTCGTGGGATTTAAATTGCCGGACAGACTTGAAGCACACCATGGCAGGAGCGTGACGGGCAACATCCCTGCCGCCTGCAACATCCCTACCCACATAGCTTGCACCCCACCCGTCCCGCAAACCCTAGGCCTATTGTGTGGTGCATGTACTGAGTTTGTGAGTCTGTGAAAACTGACCAAAATTATATGTAGCCATATAAATGAGCTTGCCTCGAAGGCCCGAAACTGGTGAAAACACAAAAGCACAGGAGTTTTTTTGGAACCCTATGGAATGGGTAGCCCCTGTTTGAGAATTCTCCCTGCGTGGTCGGTGAGGCAAACCTGTTTTGCTTCAGGAAACAAACTGCGAGTATTAAAGATATTTATTCGGCAGAATAAAGAGAAAGATGCTGTCCATTCTACCCTAGCTTATGCCCAAGAGGGTTTTATACCGATGACAGGTGTGCCATTGGTTATGTCATTCCCAAGACTGACTGTTAAATGGTTGTATGAGAGAAACACCAAGCGATGATATTTGGGGGCAAACTCCGGTCACAGAAACAATCTTACTGTGGTATAAAACAAACCACAATGCTCTGTCAAGCCCCCTGCGGTTGTCCTTATCTCCACACAAGGTTGAGTGAAGAAGGAATGTGTTCTGGTCTTGACAGTACAGTATTATTTTAAAGAACAGTGTCTCTTCAGTGTGAGCTCTGATTGAGTAGTTAAAACCCAAGACAATGTATTTTAAAAAAAAATTAAAAAGCTACGTAAGATACAAATAAGGCTATTGTCTTATATAAGACATGAAACATCATTCAAGTGCCCGAGTACCTGCCCCACGGTGCCTTTCTTATCAGGCACACTTTCTTTTGTAAGTGTTAATGGGTATCAAGGTAGCGGATTGTCTGGGCAATATATGATCATGAGGAATACCTCATGAACCTCGTGCACCTGCGATGTGCGCACAGCGACTCCGCTGTGCTGCTCCGTTTGCCCAGAGCAGCAAAATGCCTAGAACTGGAGCTGGGTTCTCCATTTGCCTTTTTATTTTGAGCACCTGCCCCTCAAAGCTTCTGTACAGGACTGTAGAGGGGAAGTGAGAACCGATCACCAGTGATTACTCGACAGCTCTGAGCCGAGACTGGGAGAGCCTCCACTCCCTCTCTCCCTCTCCGCTCCAGTTTCAGAACATGATAAATTGCACTTACACTGTTTAAATGCTTGGATTTTTCCTGCCGGTTAAAAAAAACACAACATCTGTCATCAATGTCAATCGCGATCGATGGAGTCGATCACCAATAGACGCAGTTGATCGCCGATACACGATTTATTTGTAAATCTGCCCAAGCCTATTAGTTTCCCGACCTCATGGCTGCCATTCCTCTATGAAAAGGTTGACCTGACTTACTGTGCTGCCGTCGGTCTATTTGCCACCCCCGCCCACTTTGATATTGACGCCCAGGGATCAGTGCAACACACGGGGGGGGGCTTAGAGCGACATTAACAGGGAATTACCTCTCCTCTTTTCCACTACATCAAAACCAGCTGACACAGCAGCACATTCGTGCTCACATGTATGCACACAGCACAAAAAGACATGCCAAAACATAATTTTGTGTGTGTGTGTGTGTGTGTGTTCAACAAACACATGCAGTATTTTGTAACCCTGGTCTCGACGCTGTTTGGAGGGACTGGTACTTTGACTAAGCCTGAATGTCCCCCTTGAGATGAGGTGTGTGATATCAGGGCCTTCCAATTAGTTCTAACGCAGACCCTCATCATCCTCCACACTTAGTTTGTCTTTCTAGACATCAAAGGCATCCATCTGTGTTTTTTAACAATCGAGCAGCATTCCCAAGAGAAATCGCTCCACCTGCTTCCTAGCACTACGGGGTGCTTGCACTTTTGTTCCTCAGCCAGGTAATGACCCCCCCCCCCCCCTCTCCACCTCTCTCTCCACATCCAGATGCCAAAGGTGCAGTACCGCTCCAACTGTAAACCCTCCACCTTCGCCTACCCCCCCGCCCTGGAAGTGCCCAAGGAGAAAGAGAAGGAGAAGGTGAGAGCTCAGTCACAACACCAGAGGACAAAATGCTGTTGCAGGCTTCAGTTGTTTTATTGTCATTATTTTATCACAGATTATTGTTGTTATTGTAGCGTTCCAGGCTTGACCAAACACGCTCTGTTTGCTTTGCTGTCCCCCGTTCCATCCGTTCCAGCCAGTTGTTTTCTTTCACCTCTCTGGTTTTCAACATCTCGTCTTGTATTATGGAAATAAATGTCCTCCATCTCTCACGCTCTCTTCTTTTCCTGTCTTTCTGCATGCCAGGTGTCCACCGCCGTTCTGTCTATCACAGCCAAGGCCAAGAAGAAGGAAAAGGAGAAGAAAGAGAAGGAGGAGGAGAAGATGGAAGTGGTGAGTTTGAATCCCTAACATCCAACTCTTTCAACAGACACATTTACTCACAATTCTTTATCATTCCAGCAGTAGTTCAGAGACACACACACACACACACACACACACACACACACACACTTGCTGTGTCTCTATCTGTATTTACCTTTCTCTCTGTTCTAGCAGTGTGTTTGATTAGCTCGGCCACGCTCGAGTGACGGGCGTGGAGCGCTCCAGCTCCGGGGTCGGCGGGTTCATCACTCAGATTCAAATTGAAATCTTGGCGACTCAAGTTTAGCGAGTTTGGGAAATAAGCTTCCTCGCTTGAACACGATAACCGAAAGTGTTACTAACAAAGGTGTGATTTGTTCAGATCTGTATGACTTATCTTTTAGAGGATGAAATCCAGTCTCATACCAACAAAAAATAAATTGACAGATTGAAAAAATATCTACAATCATTGTGGAAATAGCAACGGCATCAGAATCATCTTTGTGTCATATTTCGCTCGTGCTCTTGACGACGCAGTGAGAAGGCTCCAGAATAAAACGCCTGGTGCGTGTCTGCAGAGGGCAGGAGGCAGCCATGTTGCTCCGGGTCATCAGAGGGATGGATTGTCCAGTTGCCTTCCAGACGTGGCATCACTCAGCGCAATGTCACACAGACACGGTGTCTCTGACCCGATCCCAGCCAGAGCCGGGAGTTAACTCAGAACACACCTTCCGTCTCAGCCCGAGCTCTTCAGAGGAGCGGAGCTGCCTCGTTGTTTTGGGGAAGTTTTAAGGCGGTGATGGACTGATCTCTGGACGGAATTACAAAGCTTTGACTTCTTCACAGCCTCCCTTAGTGGCTTTCGTCCTTCAGCCTGTTGTTTACCGCCAGCTCTCCCCAGGCGGGTCCCTGCCGTAGCCCCGCAAATGACCACCGCCGAGGACAATGGGACAGCAGGGCAGCACATCACAACAAGGCAGATGCCGTATTTATACTCGTACCCTCTGCCACCAAAAGGGAGAAATATGTTTAGAGTGACTGGATGTGGCCGCATATCACTGCTGTTTTTCTTTTTCACATCTCACATTTCACGCTTACGTCAACATGTACGGTGAAAGATAATAATAATAAAACCATAATAGAAAATTTAAAGAGGGACAAAGGAGCAAATATAAGTACATTGCACCGGTCAGTCTTAAAGAAAAACATTTCAAAGTGGAAAAATATGCCAAGAAGGCAAACAATTCATAACAAGTAAATGAGATCAGAAAACCCACAAGGAGAATGGAACAAAAAGTGTGTGTGTGTGTGTGTGTGTGTGTGTGTGTGTGTGTGTGTGTGTGTGTGTGTGTGTGTGTGTGTGTGTGTGTGTGTGTGTGTGTGTGTGTGTGTGTGTGTGTGTGTGTGTGTGTGTGTCAGGAGGTCCAGGAGGCTGAAAAGGAGAAGAAGGATGAAGAGAAGGAGAAAGAAAAGAAGAAGGAGCCGGAGCCCAACTTTCAGCTCCTGGAGAACCCAGCCAGGGTTCTGCCGGCCCAGCTCAAAGTTCTCATCATGCCAGAGAGCTGCCGCTACCAGCCCTTCAAACCGGTTTGTCTGGCCTCTCGCACTGTTATTATTTTGCAATGAAATATTGATGAGATTTTACCTTAAATGTAACCATGTATACATTGTAGGTCAGAAATATTTTGGATCCATTTGAAAGGCTTGTTTTTGGGTGATATTATTCTAACGTCTTTGGTCTTGAAAAAGTTCATCATACATTTAGCTGCACCCCCGAAGTTGAATAATCAATAACTCATATTGAACCGTCGATCAAAGACAAGTAAAGATGAAGAGGGCTGTAGCCCCAGCATAATATTGGAAGTGAAATATTGATTGTGGAATTGTTTCCAGTGGCTTACACGATCAATTGTACATCCCCAGCTGCACACGGGTGGCATCATCATCATGAAGGACACCAGTGAGGAA